>NC_081153.1:0-300000 GCF_958295425.1 Solea solea | reverse complement strand
TGTTATCGCACCTTGAAATTATGTCAGCTGTATATAAACACAAGTGTAACACCTGTTACACTTGTGTTTATATACCATGAATTACTTTTAACAGAATGTGTATCTTTTACGATATATCACAAAACTAGCAGTTTGATGCCTTACTTAACAGTAATATGCAAACCTAGATTTCCATTGCAGCGACAGAACTTGAAACAATATGATCATGGAAACTTCAAGTCTAATCAAGTCTATTTTTCTTTTGTGAGAAATTCACTCATCTCTACAAGACTGCCAAAATCTGTTATTCAAAGTTCTTTGAATCAAGGCGTGCCCTTTTGGGTCTGAAAATCAGCCCTGCAGTGCTAAAAAGCCTCTCGCATGCTGCTGAGGCAGGAAGGGGTGTGTTGAGTTTCAGTGATAAGTTGCAGACTGCTGGGAAAGACTTCAGGACATCCATGGTATCATCTGGGCATGCCAGGCAGGAATCTAGCTGCTTGGAGTTTTCTTGTACATTTCCCTGCTTGATGGGGGAAAAGAAGTCATCCTCCTCTGAAGAATGGGAAGTGTCACTTGGATGCACCATAGGTCCCTCCTTCAGATGGCCTTTGATGAAGTCCAGGACTATGGAACACAAAACCACAGAGGATTTTTTGGTTCTTTGAAGAGGTGGACTTCCTCTTCAAAGTAGGTGCAGTGAGATTTTTGTATCTGTCCAGGTGTGTCACTCCCAGAGATTTCTCTGGGAGTGACAATACACACATATGAAACACGGACATATACAAAAAAGAGACATGTGGTTAGACTGACAGAATTATGGTTGTTAAATGTTTAACGTTGTCTTTTGTGCCTATGCCTATGTTCCCTCAGCCTATGTTCCCTCAGCTCTATGTACTGTTGTGGGCACTTTTGTGAGTGAGATGAAGCACGAGAACTGAGTCGGATGAATACAAGCAAGTTAATTTAATCTGAGTTGCAACCAGAGGAACACAGTTTACAGAGTCGAAGAGTCTGCAAAGTGAGCGCACTGAGCAGAGAGAAACAGAGTGTATATATACATGTCTTCAGCAATACATGTGTACGTGGTATAGAAATACAGGATGTTTGTCAGATAGAGTAGTTGTCTGATATGATGCCAAAGAAGGTATTGTGAAAACTAGCGGATGTCTGTAGAGACTAGGGAGCTTCTTGGGGGACAGGGAGCTTTGAGATAATAACAGGAAACTCGTAACTGTCCGCTGAACCTTGTGTGACCCAAGGAAACAAGTATCCGCTGAACCTTGTGTGACCTAAAGAAACATCTGTGTGCATGTAATATGCCATTACAGTACCCACTGGACTATCTCTACTTATCTGGACTCTGTCTATCTGGCCTCTACCTGGTCTTTTTTCTAAACTTAACCAGCTCCTTTGTTCATTGCCTAAACCCAACCAATGGTGGGAACATAGGGCCTAACATTAATTTTCAGTGAAGAAAAAAATGTTAGAAATGTGGGAACATAGAAATGACCCCCACAAGCGACATTAGCCTTCAGGGCTACCAACATAAAAGCCTTTTTCTGCCAGAAAATGTATTTATTTTAACCCAAACTGCCATTCAACCCCTAAACCTTTATGGCAGATAGCCCTGAAAAGTAACCTCTCACATCAGTGGCACAGCCGCACAGCAGTAAATTGAGGGTTACTGCCTTGTTTTGTTTTTTAAACCGAGAAGCTAGCTAGCGTTAGCTATATACTATCAAAACATGTGTACACACAGCATTGCTAACATTGAAAACGAACTTCAAAAAAATCCTCAAAAAGCTAAGAACAACAGAAATTACACCTTACCTGTATGTGTTTCTTCAGATTTGACGGCGAATTCTTGAGCAGCTCTTGAGCAGCTAGTGGTTTTTCAGTTGACACAGGACACAGTGCATACGCCATGAGTCCTTTTTGGAGCCAACAACAACAAATAACTCTTTTAAATAGGGCCATGGATGAGGAATGTCTTGCTTCTCCGAATCTTCTGAAGCGTCGCTTCCTTCCTCCATGTCGCTGCTACAGTACAAGTTCAGTTCTCTCTCTACCGTGCCCTCACTCGACTTCTTCCCGCGGTTACCTGTCCCCCCGTCTCCCTCTTTCCATCTTTTACGTATGCTTTGACGTCTGTGGAGGTTTAAAAAAAAAAAAAAGTATCAAGCCTGTTTTTACAATGTAAGGAGTAGAAAGTACATATTTTTGTGAATAAATGTAGGGAGTAAAAGTAAAAAGTCATCAGAAAAATAAATACTCAAGTAAAGTACAGATACCTGAAAAATCTACTTAAGTACAGTAACGAAGTATTTGTACTTCGTTACTTGTCACCTCTGCACTCAGGATATGAATATGACTTGTTATATATCATTAACCTTGTCTCTTTCTCTTCCTAGTTTGTGTCTTTCCTTCCTTCCTTCCCTCTCTCTCTCTCTGTATTCTCATCTTGCAGGTTGCAGGATCAAGATTCAGTTTTCGAGGCTACTCCTATCATCATTATTATTGTTCTATAATTAAAAGTCGATATCATTGACTGTATAAACTTGTAACTTGATACAGTTGTTGTGTATCTTCTCCTGGTCTCTCTCATCTCCCTCTTGTCCTTTCTCTCCCCCCTTTCTGTCCCCCACCTTTCCTCTGTCCCCCATTTTCCTTTCACCCCAACCAAAAGATTCAAGATTCAAGAATTTTTATTGTCATTATGAGGACATAATGAAATTTTTGCATAGACCCTTAAATAAGACACAACAAAAGACTCGACACTTAACAAGACACAACAAAATGTAAAACCCAACAAAATATAAAACTACAAGTGTGTGCAAGTAAAATATATAAAACTACAAAGTGCAGTTTAGTGCAACTTGGTGCAAGTCCAGGTTTATGGAGAGTTGAGCAAGGGTGTATGTGAGAAGGTGGGTGTGTGTGTGTGTGGCTGATTGCGTGTGTGTTGGGGGGGTTGGTCAGCAGGGGTGTGTGTGAGAAGGTGGATGTGTGTGTGTGGCTGCATGTGTAGGGAGTAAACATGTTTGTTGGGGGGGGGGGGTGTCAGCAGCGGTGTGTGTGAGAGGGTGAATGTGTGTGTGTGTGTTGGGGGGGTGGAGAGAAGGGATGCAAATTGTTTTCACTGTGGGGGGGCGATTGCTTTCACAGCTCTGGGGAAGAAGCTGTCCTTGAGTCTATTGTTCTTCGCTTTGATGTTCCTGTACCGCTTTCCTGATGGAAGCGGTACAAACAGTGCATAGCCCGGGTGTGTGGGATCTGTTGCTATGCGTCTGGCCCTTCTCCGGACTCTGGCAGTGTAAACTGAGTCCAGATCAGGTAGACGGCATCCCACAATCCCCTGTGCCGTCCTCACCACCCGGGCTAAGTTCTTCCTGTCCGGTGCTGTTCAGCTGCCGTACCCTGTTTTCACGCTGAGACACAGGATGCTCTCTACAGTGGCTCTGTAGAAGTTTATGAGCAGTTGTGAAGAGAGCCCAGACCTCTTCAACTTCCTGAGAAAGAAGAGCCGTTGTTGGGCCTTCTTCACCAGGTGTGTAGTGTTCACAGTCCAGGAGAGGTCGGAGGAAATGTGGATGCTCAGGAACTTTATGCTGTCTACACGCTCCACCTCCTCTCCATCTGAGCGGAGCGTGTACAGTCTTCCTGGACCTCCTGTAGTCCACTATGACCTCCTTGGTCTTGTTGGTGTTTAGAACAAGGTTGTTCCCAGAGCACCACTGGGTCAGGTTCTGGACCTCTCCTCTGTAGTGGGACTCATCGTTGTTGGAGATGAGACCCACTATGGTGGTGTCATCTGCAAACTTCACAACCATGTTTGTGGAGTGGATGGCAGAGCAGTCGTGCGTGAAGAGGGTAAAGAGGACAGGGCTGAGCACACAACCTTGCAGTGTGCCAGTGTTGAGGGTGAGTGAAGCAGACGTGGACTCCCCTATCCTCACCACCTATGGTCTGTTGGTGAGGAAGTCGCTGATCCAGGAGCAGAGCGGTGTTGACAGACCCAGGTTGTGGAGTTTCAGGGCCAGCATGTCCGGGAGAACGGTGTCGAAGGCTGAGCTGAAGTCCACAAATAGCATCCTAACATAGGTGTCAGGATGCTGCAGGTGAGTCTGGGCCGTGTGAAGTGCTAACGAGACAGCATCCTCCAGATGCCTGCACCTCTGTGAGTCTGGTTCTGTCAGAGATTTCTTCCTGTTAAGAGGGAGTTTCTTCTCTCCACTGATGCCTAGTGTTTGCTCATTGTGTGAACTGTTGGGGTTCTCTGCTCTCCTTGGTGTTGTCTATGTACAGTGCCTTGAGATAATGTATGTTATGATTTGGCGCTATACAAATAAAATTGAATTGAATTGAATAGTGGATTGAGACTTTGTTTAAAAACTCAAATCAGGCTTCTGAAACTGCATGTAGGCCTTACCCATTAAGAACAATAGAACAGTGGATTACAGTGGACATCTCGGTTCCCAACAACTGTCTGTGAAGAACACCAAATGCTATGTTACTTACAGCATTTTTTTGTCCGGGGGTGTAGCACTTTGGACAAATGTGCCAGAAACATCCTGCAAACTTGTATGCAGTACGCACACCATCCCTTTCACAAAAACCATCAACATGGTACGGGTTGCTTTATGCAACATGAAGCAAGTGTTGTGCACTAAAGGGGTCCAAATTTGTACACTCAAGGAATGCTTCACGATAGATGATGCAAGCTTTGCGTAAAACAACAACATTGTTGATCCCGTAGGAAAGTAGTTCAAACTGGAAATCAAAATCCTCATGACACACTGTATTGTACCACTGTAAGAACTCTGTCCCTTCTTTTTGTGACATGTTGTCATACCCGTAATAATGGGGATTGGGGTACAGTCCTACATAGTCAGCATTCTCAGATGTGTTAAACAGGTGTGGGAAGTAGCCTTTTTTGGAATCATCACAACCTAAAGCTGAAAGAATCAAGCCATCTCTGTTTAAATCAGTCGTCATACATTAAGAGTTTACTTCCACGCATGGTTAATCTAGGGATGATACGTCGTTTGGTGAAATAGTCCAAAAGTATGTCGTTGTCAAAACCAGACGTGTTGTGCACTATGAATGTGTAATTTTTGTACTTTGGCTGTCCATATCTTTCCACAAAGAGCTCGATGCATAATGAGCCAGAGGCCCACCATTTGTTATTTTCGCACATACAAAATTGGCCTTGTGTTTACCGCTCTCAGCTGTTGTTTTAAAGTCATAAAACAAATATTTTGTTTGAGGTTCAGATTGTTTCTGAGATTGGATGAAGCATTTATGCACCGTATTTAATTTCAGTGCATCACCACAATGTCCACGTCTACCTTTTTGGCATTTATGACTAGTGTTTGACTGGCAACTCACGGTGTGCAGACGGCCACAGTCTTCACAATATTTGGTTCTATCGCAAGGTCTGATTTTTTTGCGACACTCGGTTTGTTCAATAGCTTCTTCATGTTATTTAAAGCAAAACTCAGACCGGCAGAGGCGCAAACAGTCGGTACAGCGTATGGTTTTTGAATTTTGGTGCTTGTAACAGAAAGGCACACATCACAAAAATATTTACATTTGTGGAACGCTTTGCTTGTGTAACCCCTTGTAACAGAACTCACACACGTAGGGGCTCCCGAAAAATCCTTTTTTGTTTTGGATCATATTGTAATAGTTTTAGTAGTAGTAGTGTGCTGTAGGAGACGGCAGCATTTCCAGTCGCTCCGCAGCACTTTACTTCTTTTTTTCTTCTTTTCTACTTTCTTAAATTTTTTTACTTTTTGTGAAGGAATTAACATATATCCCATGGATACACTGAACTTTAAAACACACACAGGAGCCAGCTCTCTCACTTATTCTCGAGAGAAGTTACTGGCTCTCAGGACGACAACACACGGACTGAGGCACAACATCCCAGCGGAGCTGCGGAAGATTAGATTAGATTAGATTGCACTTTATTGATTCCACAACGGGGAAATTCACTTGTGCAGTAGCATACATGTTACACAGGACAGAACAGAATGGCTAGGTTACATAAAGAAACAAATAATAAAATAAAATATGCAATTTACATCAATGAACACTATGCATTTAGATAGGTAGAGTTAACTAAATACTGTAAAAGAAAATGTAGATTACATTTACAAAAGTGACTTATGCTACTAATTATTGCACAGAATTTGACTATTGTATGGGGATACATTGCATTGAAGGTAGAGGTAATGAACGACCTGCGGTAGCGTTTCTTTTTGCACCTTGGGTGCAGCAGTCTGTGGCTGAAGGAGCTGCTTAAGCCTCCCACAGTGTCGTGAAGGGGGTGAGAGGTGTTGTCCATGATAGATGTTAGACTGAGCCAGCTCTTCTGACCAGTTTGTTAAGTCTCTTCCTGTCCATCTCTGAGCTTCCACAGCCCCAGCAGACCACTGCATAAAAGATAGCAGATGCCACGACGTCATAGAAGGTCCTCAGTAGTGCCCTGCACACGCCAAAGGACCTCAGTCTCCTCAGCAAATGGAGACGACTTTGGCCCCTCTTGTACAGGGCATCAGTGTTATGAGTCCAGTTCAGTTTATTGTTGAGGTATTTGTACTGCTCCACCTTCTAGATGTCCAAACCCTGGATTTTCACCGGGGCTGTTGTGGGAGCCTTCCTGCTGAAGTCTTGATGTCATTGATATGCAGATGGTTCAGCTCACACCAGGTGACAAAGTTGGCGATGGCCTCTCTGTATTCCAGGTCGTCCCCCTTGGACACACATCCGACGATGGCTGCGTTGTCTGAGAACTTCTGGAGGTGGCAGGTGTCAGTGTTGTGGCTGAAGTCTGAGGTGTACAGTGTGAAGAGAAAGGCAGCTTCCCCCTCAACAGCGCTGGCTGGATTGTGTTGAACGCACTGAAGAAATCAAAGAACATGACTCTCACAGAGCTCCCAGCACTCTCCAGGTGTGTCAGAGACCTGTGCAGCAGGTAGATGACAGCGTCATCCACACCGATGCCAGGCCAATACACGAACTGCAGGGGGTCCATCACATTGTTCTGAGCCGGCAGGGACGCGTTGGTGTAACCCCGGCCATATCACCGTGAAGGCGGCTTTGTGTGCCCCAAATCTGGAGCTTGCCGTTAGCCTGCGGCCATACTATCTGCCGAGGGAGTTCAGTCACGTGATCGCCCTGTGTGTTTACATTCCTCCGGAGGTCAAGGCGCAGGCTGAAGCAGACGCTGCTCGTGAGGAGATTCTTAAAGTCACTGCACGGCTGCAGAGGCAACATCCTGAAGCCTTCATACAGCCCCAGTACACCCCCCTGGTCAAAAGGCAGGCTGTCACCACTCACTCCATCAGGAGATGGACTCCTGAAGCTGAGGAGGCCCTGAGAGACTGTTTTGATACCACGGACTGGGATGTGCTGCTGGGTGAGCATGTTGATGACATTGAGGGGATGACTCACTGTCTCACAGACTATCTCAACTTCTGTGCAGATGTGTCGCCCCCACCAAGACTCTTTGGTGTTATCCAACAACAAACCATGGGTAACACAGGAAGTCAAGGCTGTCCTCAACAAGAAGAAGAAGGCCTTCTGGACTAAAGACAGAAAGAAGATGAAAGCAGCACAGCGGGAGATGGGGGTGGGGGTGGAGTGGCTCAGTGGTTAAGACTGGTACCCTGTGTGCGAAAGACAGCATGGTCGCAAGTTCAACTCTACCCCTGGTGACTGTACTCGATTCCATTCCAGTGTTTCAGCATTGTAATCATTAGGTGTTTAATACCTCGCACACGTCGCTGGAAATAGGTCCAGGTTCAGTATTATGTTTAAAGATCCCATAGCCTGGAAGTGCCAATTAACGCTGCATTTTTGTGTGTATCTGTGTCATTACCTCGTTTATTAAGCCCTAAAAGTCCATAACAATCAGTTTAGCCACTGCTGAGAGTGCAGGGTTTGATTGGTTTCCTGAGCTCTACGAAGCGGAATGGCACTTCCGTTGGCTAGTCACGTCACTGGCAAATTTCACCACTCCTCTAAACAGCAGCGCCTCCTAGTCTGGGCACATCCGGTGACATACTTTCAACCATAGAAGAAGAAGAACTTCTCTTGTTGTAGCTGCTGAGCGTATCGGTTGTACGGAGCTCTGTAGCTACAACAAGAGTAGTTTTTCATCTAGGGTTGAAAGTAGCAATATAAAGCAGGACATAGCACCAAACTTCACCTAAAGGAAGGAGCAGTGCCAACAATACGTATATAACTGTCTTTGTGTGCTAGTTTTGTCGTTTAGCATTAGCGATAGCCTGCTACACGCTATGCTTGTGTTTCATTTGCATGTGTGTTTATCATCTCGGTAACCACAACGTTATCCAAGCTACAGGCGTCCTGCAGCAGTCTTTCACTTGTTACAGTGTCTTCTGACTCTGGGTCAGACTCCGGATCAAATGTTTTGATAATTGCTAGCAGTTTATCTGCCTTTCCAGAGAGGGAGCTGCGGATCTGAGAGCTGACGTGCCAATTACGTCACTTCCAGGTAACAGGCCAATCACAAGACAGTGGGAAAGCTCTCGTTGGCTGGCCAATCACAAGACAGTCTGTGCTTTGCGGGTGTGGTTTTGGTCTGGGCTAGGCTTAGGGTTAGGCTAGGGTTAGGGTTAGGGTAAGGGCTAGACAAACAATTTTTGGACTCGACTATCCACAAGGGGTACACTCAAAAAAATAATTTGTTCAATGTACTTAATATAGTTATGTCAACAATTTCCACAAAACTGTCTTGTGTTCAAACTAATTTAATACTATTATTACAGAGGAAATAATTAACGTACAGTATGTGAAACCAACAAGACTGTATTAAGTAATTTCAATATTATCTGGTCAAGTTAGCCTTAATTGACCAAGAAGTGTTCAGCTAACTAAGCAAGCATTCATTACACTAACCTAACTCTCTAATGTAAATGTAACTCAGCTGCATTGCGTAACACTAATTGAACAACTCCTTGTAGTTCCAATTTAAGTGACTTGAATAATCAGTACTTACATAGTTTTCATTGTTATCAAGCTAGTGAATTATGTTCGACTTACTAAACCTAGTTATGTCAACAATTTCCACTCAATGTAGTTAAGTAAATTCAAATTACAACATTGTAGGGGTAAAAAAAAAAAAAATCACTGCAGTGTTTTCTAAAATTAAACCACAAAGGGTAAAAAAAAAAGGAAAAAAAGTAGTTCAACGTACATTTTTTAACAGACAGTACCAAATCTTATGAACGGGAACTTGGTCAACATTTGATCACAGCACCATAAACACGATTTCCATTTGTTTCTCTCATCATCCTTGCTACAACTTTCAATATCCACCTATCACTCTCCATTTCACATTGTTGATATCCCCTTCTGCAACTGACAAGAACTCAAACTTCTCATTTGTGTTTTCGAGTTTGTTATTGTCTCTTCTTTTTGTAAACATTTTCTGAACTCTGTTAAACATTTAGTGCATCTGATCCACTCTTCACTGTTCACAGTTCAACATGCAGATCCAAAAATCAGTTTTGTGCCGGATGGTTTGGGATGGAATCTGTCCTCCAAGTTTCCTCTGTGCTGCTCAGGAGCATGACACTTGTCTAAAATGTTCCTTCAAATAGTTTGTTCTTTAGCACTTGAGCCTTTGTTGAGAGTTTGTTGCCATCTAGTTCCATCACAAGTTTCTGCAGAACCTCAAATGTGTACTTCAGGTTTGTTGGATAGCTCAGGTCCAGTGAGTACATGACACCAAACAAAACGGCAACTGCATTTGCAATGTTATCAAGGTCATGGAGCACTTCCACACCTTCAATGATTATTCCAACATCTGCCAGGCCATCTGTAGACTCTGCACCTTCCATCTTTATGGCAAAGATTCCCAGGACTGTCTGGTCCATAGCCTCCTGGTTGTCTTCAACATCCTCAAAAACAGAACAAATGCACCTTCAGTTACAACATACACACCATTTATTATCTATCCAGTCTCCAATGTCCTATTGTTACAGACTACATTTAGTTTTGTCTGGAATGATGTAGCACCATCCATAAATAATACCCAGACCTGCAAACTCCTCAGAGAAAAAAGGTGACAGTGTACGGAGGCGGTGGGGTGGGGCATGGGTCAACACCCACTTTCCACTAAGACACAGACTAGACACATTTTCAGTTTCTGGAAAGTACAGTAGAAACCAAAGGCTGAAATACTTACTATGTACTCTCTTATGAGATTTTCAGGGTCTTCATTGAGGCAAACCATTAGTGCTTTCAGTACACAGACTCTTCTTATTTCAATAGCTTCATTCTACAGCAGAGAACAAGGGAAGTGTGAGGGCTTATATTGTTATTGCATTGTGCAGCAATTACCACTACAGATCATCATTGATCAGCCAAACTGGCAGACTACTAATATTTATAATGCATTTTTTTAAATTTACAAGCAGCTTTAGATACTTTTTTTTGGCATGCTGGAATGTGCATTTATTTGAGGTCCATGAATACAATAAACAAAACATGTTTCACAAGACCCCAACAGTGCGTGGTGCACATTTTTGGTTTTGGAGTGAATGGAGCTACATTATAATGTCAGCTATTTGCATCTCAGCACCACACTCTGTGGAACATGCACAGATCTGCAGGTAAGCTTCTAACTGTTTGGAGTAGGGATGCACTGATATACCAGCGGCCGGTTTTCAGCCCTACAGTGACTAGCTGGTTGGTCTTCGTCATAGAAACTTAATAAAATAAAAAGTATCCCTTAGTTCCAGTTCCAATGACCACCACATGCTTGCAGTACAACAAATTTGACACAATGCTTTTTTGGAAAATTACATCACATGAATAAAGACAGTTGCATTTAATAAATTCATAATTCTAATTTTCACCTTTGGGTGAAGATAATAGCAGCAAATAAATTTTTTGCAGACAAAGAAATGCTAAAATTGTCCAATTTCAGAATCAGAATCGGAATCAGAAGAGCTTTATTGCCAAGTACGATTTGCACATACAAGGAATTTGTTCTGGTGTCATTGGTGCATAACAAGCATACAACATTTTAAAAAGTTAAGTGAACAGTATACGTACAGTATATATACACAGTATATAAATGTTTTTTTTTTTTTGTTTTTTTTTTCAAAAGATGAAAAAGAGCACTACAGAAAGAGCAGTAAAGAGCAGTACAGCTGGGCAGAAGTGAGTAACAGTGAAATATTCACCAGGTGCAAAGTTCACAGTAATGACGTTAATGTAACGCATAAAAAAGATGTAATGATAATGTGACATGTAGAGGCAGAGGAGGAGTGTGAGGAGTCAGAGTGTCGGGGGGGGGGGGGGGGGGGGCTCCGGGCCTTGTTGATAAGGCTAGTAGCAGACGGGAAAAAACTGTTCTTGTGGCGTGAGGTTCTGGTCCTGATGGACCGCAGCCTCCTGCCAGAGGGGAGTGACTCAAAAAGTTTCTGTCCAGGGTGGGAGGGATCAGCCATAATCTTTCCTGCACGCCTCAGAGTTCTGGAGGCGAACAGGTCCTGGAGAGATGGAGGATTGCAGCCAATCACCTTCTCTGCAGACCGAATGACACGCTGCAGTCTGCCCTTGTCCTTGGCCGTGGCAGCAGCGTACCAGATGGTGATGGAGGAGGTGAGGATGGACTCAATGATGGAGGAGTAGAAGTGCACCATCATTGTCTTTGGCAGGTTGAATTTCTTCAGCTGCCGCAGGAAGTACATCCTCTGCTGGGCTTTTTTGATGAGAGAGCTGATGTTCAGCTCCCACTTGAGGTCCTGGGTGATGATAGTTCCCAGGAAGCGAAAGGAATCCACAGTGTCAACTGTGGAGTCACAGAGGTTGATGGGTGCAGGTTCTTCCTGAAGTCCACGACCATCTCCACTGTCTTTAGAGCGTTGAGCTCTAGGTTGTTTCGGTTGCACCAAGTGACCAGCTGGTCAACCTCCCACCTGTAGGCGGACTCGTCACCATCAGAGATGAGTCCGATGAGGGTGGTGTCGTCCGCGAACTTCAGGAGCTTGACGGACTGGTGACTGGAGGTGCAGCTGTTTGTGTACAGGGAGAAGAGCAGAGGAGAAAGAACGCAGCCCTGGGGGGATCCGGTGCTGATGACCTGTGAGTCGAAGACATGTTTTCCCAGCTTCACATGCTGCTTCCTGTCAGACAAGAAGTCAGTGATCCACCTGCAGATGGAGTCAGGCACGCTCAGTTGGGAGAGCTTCTCCTGAAGCAGAGCCGGGATGATGGTGTTGAAGGCAGAGCTGAAATCCACAAACAGGATCCTGGCGTAGGTTCCTGCAGAGTCCAGCTGCTGGAGGATGTGGTGGAGGGCCAGATTAATTGCATCGTCTACAGACCTGTTGGCTCTGTAGGCAAACTGCAGTGGGTCCAGGAGGGGGTTGGTGATGGCTTTCAGGTGTGAAAGCACAAGACGCTCAAAGGACTTCATAACCACAGAGGTCAGGGCGACGGGTCTGTAGTCATTAAGTCCTGTGGTCTTTGGCTTTTTGGGAACAGGGATTATTGTCGAGGTCTTGAAGCAGGCTGGCACGTGACATGTCTCCAATGAGGTGTTGAAAATGTCTGTGAACACTGGGGACAGCTGATCAGCGCAGTGCTTCAAGCTGGATGGGGAGACAGAATCCGGATCAGCTGCTTTCCTGGGATTCTGTTTCCTGAAGAGTTTGTTGACGTCCCTCTCGTGGATGGAAAGAGTCAACACTGAGGTGGGTGGGGAGGTGGAGGGGGGGGGCCTTTAAGGTGGGCATTGGTGGAGATGCCCCGGCCCCTGCTGAGGTGGGGGAGGTGGAGGTGAAACACTGGAGCTGGGGGTGTTGGGAGGTGTTGTGGGGGATGGTTGCAGGACTGTCCCTCTGTCTTTCAAAGCGGCAGTAGAACTCGTTCAGGTCGTTGGCTAGGCGTTGGTCGTTAAAGGAGTGGGGGGCTTTAGGCTTGTAGTTGGTGATCTGCCTAAGCCCTTTCCAGACAGACGCAGAGTCGTTGGCTGAGAATTGGTGTTGGAGTACAGTCGTTTAGCTTCTTTCACCGCCTTGCTAAACTTGTACTTTGCCCCTTTAAATCTGTCTTTGTCTCCACTCCTGAAGGCCTCTTCCTTATCCAGCCTTAACCTTCTGAGCTTGGCTGTGAACCAGGGTTTGTCATTGTTGTAACTCACCCTGGTGCATGATGGAACACAGCAGTCCTCACAGAAGCTGATGTATGACGTCACAGCCTCTGTGTACTCATCCAGACTGTTGGTAGCAGTCCTGAATACATCCCAGTCAGTTGAGTCCAAACACGCCTGGAGATCCTCCACAGCCTCACTGGTCCACTTCTTTGATGTCCTCACTACAGGTTTGCAGAGCTTTAGTTTCTGCCTGTAAGCAGGAATCAGGTGGACCATGACGTGGTCAGAGAGTCCCAGTGCAGCACGGGGGACGGCGTGATAAGCATCCCTGACTGTGGTGTAACAGTGATCCAGAATGTTCTCCTCTCTGGTCGGGCATTTAATAAACTGTCTGTACTTGGGGAGTTCGCGAGTGAGGTTTCCTTTGTTAAAGTCACCTAGGACAATAACTAAAGAGTCCGGGTTGATCCGCTCCACACACAGTATCTGATCGGCGAGCATGCGCTGTGCGGCCTGCACGCTGGCGTGCGGTGGGATGTAAACACCGACCAGAATGAATGAAGCAAACTCACGGGGTGAATAAAAAGGCTTGCAGTTTATGATGAGAGATTCCAGGTCAGGAGAACAGTGCTGCTGGATCACTGTCACGTCGTTGCACCAGCCACTGTTGATGTAAAAACAGATTCCTGCACCTTTGGTTTTGCCGGAAAGTTCCGTGTCTCTGTCCCCTCTGTAGAGTTGGAAGCCTGCCAGCTGCAGCGCAGAGTCCGGTATTAATCCACACAGCCACGTCTCCGTGAAGCACAAAACAGCCGATGAGTAGAAGTCCCTGTTTTTTTCCCAACAGCAGTTGTAATTCATCCAGTTTATTGGCCAGTGAACGCACATTAGAGAGAAATATTCCCGGTAGCAGTGTGCGTAATCCGGGCTGGCGAAGACGCACGAGCGCACCGGCCCGTTTCCCTCTCCTCCGGCATTTCACTGCGTGAACAAAGGTGAGCACACCTTTGACCATAATGTCCAAAATTTCCAGTGTGGGGAGAAGAAAAGTAGGAAATAAGTCCGCTGGTGTTGTTACCCCGATGTTCATGAGCTCTTCTCTGGTGAAAAAGCTCCGGGTATAATCGCAAAAAACGGAGTTAAAACACAAAACAAGACAAAACAACGCGCACCAACACACCGAGGCAACCATCCGCGGCGCCATCTTGCCACAGTTTCCCTCTTACTCTGAGGGTATGTGTTGTGAGTAAAGACATTTGAAGACATCATTTTTAGGATCAAATCGATGGAAATAATCTGTTGTTGCAGCCCTAGTGAAGATTCCTTTCAATGTCATCCCTTCACCCCCTAAAATGTAAAAAACTTAGTTATGACTGACCTCATGCTCAGAGAAAAGAGCTGGCCACCTTCTTTTGAATTCAGCAATAAAAGGCTTTTCTTCAATCACTTCATGCCGCCTGTAAGCAAATGTCTTTTCCATTTTCTCCTTAACCACCTGTTGGTTGTTGCTCTTTCTCACTTCGGACAATAGTGCCAGTCTCTCTTCCTCAAGGCTCTCTTGGGATTGTCCTGTTGGATAATCTGGACAATAGTTCACTTCTGCTCTTCTAGCTTTCTTCACTTGATTTGGAGATGTGCGTGGATCACCTTGTTTACGCTTGAAGGAATTCACATTCAGCTCGGAGCATCCCATATTGCGCAGCTTTGTGCGGTAGTTTGCCATTTTATATTTCAAGCTTATTTTCCACCCATAAAAGCCAGAAACAGAACCTTGCTCCTTTAAACATGGGTGTTTCTTCACGAGTGCTTCAGCTACTGTATCAAATTCATCATTGCACGGATAAGCTTTATATTTGATTATCTGGGATGCCAAACTTTCAAGAATGTCTGACTTCATTCTTGGACTTGGACTGAAGAGGATACTGTTGGGATTAGGGGCGTGATTGGTTATGAATTTAGAATATTAATAATTGATTAATTATGGAATAATTAATTTCTTATAAAAAGTTGAGTCAAACTCAAATCGGGGCACCACTCCTCTCAAACAGAGGAGAACAATCGGTTCTGAATGAACCATTAATTCATAACCTCCAAAAACAGTCTCATAAATTAAGCCGACTACCAATTTGGATTATGATTAATAATTAACTTAATAATTGATAAATCACAATACTACATCAATAGTTAGGTGAATTGAAGGATTGGAATTCTACAGGGAAGAGGTTGGCAATATACACACTTGTGCAATATTAATCAGACCAGACTGTATATTTTATAAAACATTTATTAAAAAGACATCAAAGATATAAACAAGAATATTTACTAAATGTAACTATATACAGTGTATGTGTGTGAAAAAGAGAGAGTCTGTGTGTATGCAGGTCAAATGGTCAAGTCAGATAGAGGTAGACTACAAATCAAGATGGCGGTTGACGAAGAAACTACAACAAGATGGCGGAATCAAAGATGGCTTCTTGACCGCATGGCTGCTGTGTTTCTTGGTTAACTACTTTTGTAAAGTGAGATGTCAGGTTAGATGAGTGGTTAGAAGCATGCACATCTAGAGCTGAGAGCTCAGAAGCATGGACATCACTAACATCATATTAACCTAAATCTAGACATTACAACAACACTTTATGTGAGCAAGTAAGCTCAGTACAACATTTCATCTATGCTTAGCCAAGCAGTGTAATGCTATGCTAGGCCCAGTTACGTTACCAAGTCCTTAAAAGATGCCAAAGTGTCCTTTTGAGGTGCTGTCTGTTGGTCCAGGAACAGTAGATGGTTGACTGTGTTTCTGGTGTCTGTGGCTCAGGTTCCTCCTCACAAAGTTAGCTAGTTGGAGCTAACCTGGCTCTGGATCCTTGGTTGATCCTTAGGCAGGCTCTGGTGTCGCTGCCTCTGATGGGAGGATAGCAGGCTGCTGTGAGTGGGCCTGCTCGAAGATCAGCAGAGAGGGTCTCTTGCTGCTGGAAGCTTGTTAAGCTCTGTGCTGAAGGGTCTTCAGTCGAAGAGCTGAGGTCTGTGTCCTTCCTGCACCCAGAAGGGCAGGGGAGAGCAGAGGAGCCTGTGTCCTCCGGTGAGATGGAGAAGAGACGAGCGAAAAAGAGAAAGGAAGGAGGGGAAACCTGGCTTTTGTATTGCCTGTTACATGGGGGTCACATGTCTCAAAGTGACCACTGAGGTGGGTTTCCCACTGATGTGTGGAAGATAAGGGATCTTTATTGACTGAGTTTTATGACACTCTTTGTCTCTGAGCAAGGGGCCATGTGTTCTCCATCCAAGATGCATGTGACTCCATCTTGAATGAGCTGATCCCCAACAACTACAAAACACTGACAGTAAAGAGCAAAATTCATCCTTTAAAAACAAAAGTGACTGGATACACCGGAGAACGTGTTCCTGTTAAAGGCAGATGCATCGCAACCTTCAAACACAAGGGTCGGCAGATAAGAGCACAGCTTCTGATCGTGGATATGAGTGTACAACCAATCCTGGGACTCAGTACATGTACAAAGCTCAATCTGGTCAAAAGAGTGTTTGTTGTGACATCACCAGGTACTGCAAATGATCACGACTCACTCATGGAGGAGTATAAAGACTGTTTCGAAGGACTTGGATGTCTACCTGGAAAACATAAGATACGAGTGGATGAAAGTGTGTCTCCTGTTGTGCATCCCTGCAGGAAAGTCCCGTTTGCCCTGTGGGAAAAACTGAAAGAGGAACTAGCGCGCATGGAAAAATTAGAGGTCATCAAGAAAATAGATGAACCAACGGAATGGGTCAGCTCGCTGGTTATTGTGCAAAAGAAAACAGGTGCTCTGAGGATTTGTTTGGATCCTAGGGATTTAAACAGAGCAATCAGAAGAGAACACTTTAAGTTACCAACCAGAGAAGAAATCATGGCACAGTTTGCTGGAGCTAAATGGTTCAGCAAACTAGATGCTTCGTCAGGTTTCTGGCAACTGAGGTTAGACGAGCAGAGTTCGAGACTGTGTACGTTCAACACGCCGGAGGGCAGGTACAGGTTTCTTCGTCTGCCGTACGGTATCTTGTCAGCGCCTGAAGTATACCATAAGACTATTCACATGATTTTTGAGCACATTCCAGGAGTAGAGACGATGATGGACGATGTTATTGTCTGGGGGGCTACTCGAGAAGAACACGACGAAAGACTGAGACAAGTGCTAGACAAAACAAGAGAAGTTAATCTGAAACTTAACAAAGACAAATGTGAGTTCGGTGTAAAAACACTTACCTTTGTGGGAGATGTTCTCAGTGAAGAGGGGGTGAAGCCAGACACGAGAAAAACATCAGCGATCAACAACATGGAAAGACCAAACAATAAAGATGAGGTCAGACGGTTTTTAGGGATGGTCACCTATCTCGCCAAGTTTGTCCCACAGTTGTCAACACGGTCGGCACCTCTCAGGAGTCTTCTCGAACAAAAGAATGAATGGATCTGGTCCCATGAGCAGGAACAATGTTTTCTGAAACTGAAAGAGACTCTCACACAGGAACTAGTGCTAAAGTTCTACGACCCAAAGAAGAGTACCAGGATCTCAGCAGACGTGTCACAGTACGGCCTGGGAGCAGTGCTGCTGCAGCGACACGACGAGCAGTGGCTACCTGTTGCTTATGCATCCAGAGCCTTGACAAGCGCCGAGTCCAGGTACACTCAAATTGAAAAAGAACTGTTAGCGAGTTTGTATGCATGTGAGCGTTTTCATCAATATGTGTATGGTCAATTTTTTGAGGTAGAAACTGACCATAAACCTTTAGTGTCCATCATGGCCAAACCTCTAAATGACTGTCCTGTACGGATACAGCGCATGCTGATCAGGCTGCAAAAGTACGACGTGCACATGATATACACACAAGGAAAATACATGTTCACCGCCGACACCTTGTCTAGAGCAGTGGATAAAGAGGAACGTGCAGACTGTGAGAACAATGTAGACATACAGGCATATGTGGACATGATTGTGACATCTCTGCCAGTAACTGCAGACAGAACGGAACAAATACGAAGAGAGACTAATGCAGATGAAACAATGAAAGAACTCAAGAACACAGTACAGAAAGGCTGGCCTGAGAACAAAAAGGATTGCCCTGTGCAAATACAAGACTACTGGAACTGTAGGGCAGAGCTCACAGTGGTGGATGACATAGTGTTGAAAGGGAGCAAATACGTTATTCCATCCTCACTACGTAAACAAATGCTCCAAAAGATTCACGAAGGTCACCTTGGAGAAGTCAAGTGTAAACGTAGGGCTAGAGAAGTGATGTACTGGCCGAGAATTAATTTAGATATAAGCCAGACGACAGCGTCATGTGAACTTTGTCGCATCCACAGGCCAAGACAACAAGCTGAGCCGCTGATGATGCATCCAGTGCCCCACAGACCCTACTACAAGGTTGGCACTGACCTGTTTGACTGTGATGGTAAGAGTTACATAGTGGTCACTGACTTTTTCTCAAACTATCCTGAAGTTGGAGCGCTGCAGTCAACATCAAGCAAAGCAGTCATCAGCTACCTCAAGACTGTCTTCGCTAGACATGGTGTCCCATGTGAACTGTTCTCGGATAATGGGCCCCAGTTTTCTAGCTGCGAGTTTGCTGCCTTTGCCAAAGAATGGGGGTTTCAACACTCTACATCGAGTCCAACCTATCCAAAGTCAAACGGCTTGGCAGAAAGCTCTGTAAAGACAGTAAAAACAATGATGAAAAAAGCAGAGGACAGAGATGACTTTCAGACAAGTTTACTGATTTACCGGAGTACACCTCTACAGAATGGACTGTCACCAGCCCAAATGCTGATGGGAAGGCGCATTCGCTCCAACCTACCAGTAAATGAGGACCTGCTGACGCCGAAAAATGCACACAAAGTCAGAAACGCAAGGGAGGAACAAAAGGTGAAAAAAAACAGCTGCATGACAGAACGGCTAAACACCTGCCTATGCTGAAGCCAGGAGACGTAGTGCGACTCAGAGACATCTCTACTGGCGCATGGAGACAAAAAGGACAGGTGGAGGAGGAAGTTGCCCCACGATCCTACAGAATCCAGACAGAGAGTGGATTGTCTCTGAGAAGAAACCGCACGGATCTTCAACTAACAGCTGACTGAAAAGGACACTACAGCTAAGGAGATGGTTCAGCAGGACACGGCTGAATCTACAGAGTCAACTAACAGTGGGACTGACCACACTGACTGTAGTCTGACAGCAGTGTCTGCGTCGCCAGCTGTTGAAAGACTGTCCAGACCTGTAAGACATGTTCAGCCACCTAAGAGGCTGATCGAGAGTTGCTAAGGACTCTTGTTTACAAGTTGTTGTTAATGTTAATGTAAAAAGAAAAAAAAAAAAAGATGTTGACATGATTCTAGGTGTGTTATGATGCTTAGAAAGTTTGCACTTTATTATTTTTCTATTACAGAAAAAGTGTTTAAATAGAAAAGTTGTTTACAAGTAAAGTTACGATGCTGATTGAAGTTAATGATAAATGCCAAGGTAAAGAAAAAGCATGGCTTTGTTTTAAGGGGTAAATATCATTTATTTTATAGGGGGAAAGATGTGATGTTATGAGTATAGTAACATGAGAACTACATTACCCAGCATGCCACAGCAGTGATGGGCTCGGGTAAGCCAGTGCTGGATAGCCATGCAGGTAGCACATGAATGTATACAAGTTAATAAAGTAACAAGTTAATAGTAAAAGACCTGATGTCACGCCTCGTCTGCTTATTGAAGTAAAAGCAAGACAACACATACACTAAATCTATCCCTCTATTCTTAAAATTATTAATCCACTCTGAATGTTGATACAGTGTGGGTGTTGTAATTATTTTTTTTTTTTTATGACAGTCTTTTCCATTCTTACGCACAGTTAACGTGACTGGATTCTGCTTCATCCGGGGAAAGAGGTTGACCCTCAGGCTTTGGACACCTACAGTATTTAGTTGATGACAAACTGTTTCCTTAACCCTCAGGCTTCATTATGGTTCATTTCCACTGTGTTAGTGCATATGGCACACTTTCTTGTAAGAAGGTCTCTTGGCAAATTGGAATTCAAATGAAAACATTTTATTAATAGATCAATAGAACACTGAACATTGTTTTCACCATACACTTGAGTATATGGCAGGAATGTTCACTCCCAAGAATTGTTGTCATAAAAGATTAATACTTTTGTCCTGCATCAGTCCTCCTCAAAACCACCAAATATTCAATCATTTCCATATTACAAATGTCCTCTTTTCAAATTAAGAGGGGAGGGAGTACATGTTTTAGCTGATGCTACACAAAACTAACAATGCTTCAAAGTTAATATTGTGGGTAATCTTTGACATATTCAAGACTGATTAAAAAAAAATCTCCCAGCCACCCAACATTTGTCATATCTGTTGCCAGTACAACCCATGAAATGCTCATTTGTACTTGTCAGGAAGTCACTGCAGCTCTGACCTTGTAACCTAAATATGTTTCTGCTTCAAAATCACTTTGTTTCATACATGAGGCTAATGTCTGGCAGATTATACCAATCTTAGCCAATCTTCATCACTAAGTTTTATGTTAAATCCTGATTCCCATCTTTTTTTTTTATGTATTTTGTAGCATTTTTTTATATAGTCCCAATATAATTCTAATTGTGGTTTCTTTGTATGCGTTGATTATGATGATCTGGATCACACTATTCACTTCTCAGGAGGGGTCCATCCTGATCTCTTTCATATAGTAGTCTCTAAGTTGCAGGAATCCACAGAATTCATGATTGATTATCTAAATCCTTTTTTTCTGTCATATTTTGGAAACTCTCAAGCTGTCCATCTTTCACCAAAACACACCATGCTGTGATTCCCTTGGTTGTCCACTGTTTAAATCCTATATCGTACCTAGTCGGTGTAAAATTGCTATCATATTCAATAAATTAGTGTCTTTCTGTATCTTATATTTTTTTATTATGCTGAACCATATTTTGTATGTGAACATCGTGATTGTGTCTATTTGGTTTTGAATCTTCTTGTATGTTTCTTTATCCCCAATTATATTCTATACTGGGTTTTCTCCAAACTCTTTTTCTATTTCATTTCACTGTGTCTGGTTTGCACCAACCTACAATAAATCTCAATTGGGCCGCATGGTAGTATTCCTTTAATTTTGGAAGTCTCATCCCTCCTTCTTCTTTTGGCAGCTGGAGAGTTTCCAGTCGTGGGTCTTTTGCCACCCCAACTAAACTTTGATATCATTTTATTCCAGCTCATAAATTGGGGTTTGGGGGACCTCTACTGGTAGGGCTTGGAATAGGTATAAGGGTCAGGGTCAGCGAGTCGGCAGCACCCCGCTTTACTGTAGCTTTAGGCTATAGCAGAGAGCCCCCCTTACAGCAACAACTTTGGCTCTTTCTCTCCCACTCCTGAATTCCCCGCCCCAGAGCCTGGTGATGATCATGAAACACCTTTTGTAGAGGTAGAGAAAAAGAAAAGAAAAGCTTGTTATAAAATAAATATATATAAATATATATATATATATTATAAAATCACGACAAACCCACACCATAACCCCCCAAACATTTATGACCTTCCCCAAAGTTTCATCTTGGAATGCCCATGGCATCCAATCAAATTCTTTTAGAGCCCAACAAATTAAATTCTTGTTGAAAACTGACTTTGACATATTATGTTGTCAAGAACTGAGACTGAACACAAGTAAAGAGTAAAGGTATCCAGCATGTGGAACAAAGGTCTAAGTGTAATTTCTATTGGCGAAAGTAAAGCTGATGGTGGGATCTTTTTTCTAAAACTGGTGATGTCACTATTATTCGTAAAACAAATGATTTCCTAATTTAATTCCTTGTAGATTGCTCATGTTGGATTGTTTTTACCGAGGAGAAAAAATACGAACGATACACGTGTACACCTCTCATGAGAGAACAAACATTTTTTAACTTTTTAAAAGACTTAAAGAACCGCTATTGGTCGGATACAAAATTATTTTATGTGGCGACTTTAACACTGTCATCGATGTAAACTACAGAGTGAGCTCTAAAGTCTTGAAACTCAGCTCTGATGGTAATCGCTTGACTCAATTCAATTCTTATGTAGACTAATTGTGATCTTAACAAGTCCTGGCAAATGAAAGTAGGCACAAGCACCATGACGTCCAATCTGAAGCAGCATCCTGCAATTTGTCTTCTTATGTCATCACTTTTTTTCAAAGGATGTATGTTACAGTATTTTAAATAAAATACACATAATGGAAATATATTGGTACAAAATCTGAAGGAATTTTTCATCATCTCCAGAAAAGAGCATATTTCGTATTTTAAATATGTATTTTTTTTAATACATGTATCAGAAATACTTCCCATCCCTGCTTAGAGACATTACGTGAAGGTTGAAAATTGTGTCGCTTTAAATAAAACCCATAACATGAGAATGTGCTTAAATTGTAGCACAATATATAATGATTATGTATAGAAAATGCACTCTGATTTTCGCAGTTGAAGCACAAGAATCTGGATCTTTACAAAACAAATGTTATCTATCCGCAATTCCTATACTCCTATTCCAAATATGTTTGTGATTTAAACAGCATTTGTCTAGTGTAACATTAGTGATACTTTTGCAGTAGTATATTTATTGTGAGACACAATTATAAATTTTTCCCAAATCTGTCCATGCCTCATCCATCTCTTCCTCTCCCTTCTTGTCTTCCTCCTCAGCACATGGAGAAGATCTCCATGCTGGCTTCCATCCAGTTAAGATGCACAGCTGCTATGAGAAGGTGGTGAACCTGAGCCTTGAGGGTCTGCAGCAACAGTTTGACGTGAGCAGCCCGTCAGTGTTTGTCCAAAGGGCCCAGATCCCCATGAGAGAGGTGAAACCTCAACTACTGACTAACCAGTCTAATATAGGTTATTGGTTAACTGGTTAACACAATGGGAAGTTTCTATGAGAGCTAATCATTTTATTGACACTCATTATATTTCTTGATCATTTTCCTACACTGTAGCTCCTGTTTGACTAGAGTTTGTCAAATAGTTGAATGATGAGGTTCTGACTGTGGCATTGATCAAGGACACAGTAGAACTAAAGGCGAACATCTTTTGGCGGTTTGATAACTCAGTGGACAGTTAAACAGTTAAACATGCCACAATACAGACTGTGGACCTGGGTGTAGTACATTATCACATTATTTCATGGGATATTCCTATATGAGTCAGTTTGTCTGGTGTTACATGCATGTATGTCACAAAGTTAGGTACAAAACTACAAATTGTGTTTAACTAGATGTTTGAGCAGATCCTTCATCAGAGTCTCGAGTCTCAGGGTACAGAGGAGCTGTGTAAGATCATCCAGCACTGCCAGGACAGAGTCATTAAGGTAATACACAAAGAAAACAGGCTTGTGCATCAAATTATTGCATCACATCTACATTAATATCTAATGATATTACACTTGGCATACTCCAGCCCTGGGAGTGAAACTTTTGGTCTGGCCTTGTTTTAGTGTTAAGGAAAATTCAGGTTCAACTTTATCAATTTATTAATTTTTGAGCAAGAGTCCAGGATACCGGGCTATTGCCCAGCTAAATCCCTTCTGTGCATCGTCCTCTGATATTTTCAAGCCTCAACTTGCCAGCTCCATGTTTATTTTTATTATATCAGAAAGTATGAGTGTGTGGATGAGCTAACTCATGCTTTTGAAGCATGATGATGGTCGCCACAGCGGTCGTCTTCCAGATAGAGATTAGATAGAAAATAAAAACTCCAAACTCAAGGAATAAACACTTGACTTTTGCGAGAACAGGTGAACGTCACATAGTGTACCCTGAGACATTATTGCTCTGGACCATAATCAAGTGGACTGATAAGAGATTACCGGCATCTTGTGAAATGCGCCAGTACACAAATAAAAGTGCCCGTTCTGTGTACTGGACAGTACCGGGCCACTTCTAGTTAATAATTGTACTGTAGTGACAGTGATGGTATTTTATGTACACTTAATGTCTCTTATGTGATGTTATTTTTTAACAAACAAGTGCACAATAAAAATTCACTGGGAATTCTAAACAGCACATTGCAAGTTATTCAATTATTATCGGAGTATTGATCAGTAATACAGTGAAAATGAGAGGAAATGTTTAAGGTGTGCGCCCCTAAATGTTCTGCTTGCTCTCCTAAAACATTCAGTTATAGGGGGGGCTACTGTGCTCCTAGTAAAAAGTTAGTCTGTTGCCCTGCATACATTGTTCTAAAGGGTTTAGTTTATGGTCTTAGTTCCTCTTCAGTAGAGCTGCATGTCCACAATGTAAATTTAATTTTACATTTAAATGCAGAGCTGTCAGTCCCACCGTGTGTGATTGACAGCTCTGCATTTCATGTTTGCAAAGTTGCAGTTATAGGTGGATTTGTAGTGGACAAGCTATCAGTATCCATCCCTTCTCTTATAACTATGGTTGTTTCTGGTTTCAAAAACTAACATGGTGTTGCCCAAAATACTAAACTCCAACATTTAAACAGGGGAGTCTACCCATCAGTGGCAACCCAAAGAGTTGATACATCCCAACCTTATGAGAACCTGCCTCTCAAAATGGCTTATGGATTCATATTTTATCTCTGACAAATGGAATGTGAACTATGATGAGGAAGGCATGACAATATTATAGCTATATCATGACATGAGACAAGATATGATCTTAGAATTTTGATATTGTCATATCGTGATCGGGTATTTGTGATGAATTTTCCTGGTTTGAGAATTTTGGAGAAAATCAAGCTCAAAAGTCAAGATTTTGACAATTATTTTGCAACAATTTGTGACTTTGCACTGCCCTCTAGTGGCCTAATATGATTTCCCATGAAATATGTCACCTGCTTTGCATACTACAGCTCCTTATTTTTCCAGTGATCCCCTATATGTCCATATCTACTTTGGACTATAGGAGAAAGTCCATCTCAATATGAATGCTGACTGAATTCTATTGCAACCATTCCTGAATTTGCACTTCTCCCTACTGGCCGAAACGTGCATTTTTTTAAGGTGGAATCGAAACTTAATGAAAATCGGAAGCGAATGCTGAAGGTGGCCCTACAGCATCATCATGTCATTGTTCCCAATAGAATGAGTGCGCGAGTTTTTGTTTTTTTATGTTAATATAATGTCAATGTATTAATGATATAAATATAATGATGGTGATGATAACAATAATAATATTAACAGCAATAATAATAATAATATTAATAATAATGATATGATTACAACAATAATGTGTGTTGTGAAAGCAACATTTGTTGAAAAAAACATTGTAGAAATATTTTTTTGAAGTTTGATTATGACAAATAACCATACAGTTAACTGAACAAATGAAATGTACATAAGATATACTTCTGTACTCTCAGTGTTTGATTTTGCAATGATTTCACTGTTTGGATGTGTTTTTCTATTGGTGTCTGTTTGTGTGCGCATTCAGCTGAGATAAGGCTGTTTCCGGATTTTTTTCATTTTTCTACTTTCCCATAACATAAACCTCACAAATGAAGTTAACATCTTAAAAGATTTAGTTCTGTACCCTCAGTGTTTGATTTTGCAATGATTTCATTGTTTGGATGTGTTTTTCTATTGGTGTCTGTTTGTGTGCGCATTCAGCTGAGATAAGGCTGTTTCCGGATTTTTTTCATTTTTCTACTTTCCCATAACATAAACCTCACAAATGAAGTTAACATCTTAAAAGATTTAGTTCTGTACCCTCAGTGTTTGATTTTGCAATGATTTCATTGTTTGGATGTGTTTTTCTATTGGTGTCTGTTTGTGTGCGCATTCAGCTGAGATAAGGCTGTTTCCGGATTTTTTTTATTTTTCCGCTGTCCCATAACATAAACCTCACAAATGAAGTTAACTTCTTAAAAGATTTAGTTCTGTACACTCACTGTTTGATTTTGCAATGATTTCACTGTTTGGGATGTGTTTTTCTATTGGTGTCTGTTTGTGCCCCATTCTGCTGAGATATGGCTGTTTCTGGATTTTATTAAATTTTTCTGCTGTCCCATGATATAAACCTCACAAATGAAGTTAACATCTTAAAAGATTAAGTTCTGTACACTCACTGTTTGATTTTGCAATGATTTCACTGTTTGGATGTGTTTTTCTATTGGTGTCTGTTTGTGTGCGCATTCTGACAAGACGGAACAGCGAGGACTCAGACGCAGAGGTCTTTTAATAGTCTTTATTGACACTCTTAACAATTCTCAAGGCAGGTCCTCTTTGCTGAGGAAAAACAACAGCGTGGCTATGAAAACCTAAAGCAATTTGCGAGCGCAACGCTCTACAAGAGAGACGTTGCGGAACTATAAACGTGGAACCAAAAATCACTCCGAAGAGGAAACAAACTTAAACTATGGTTATCCTAAAAAACTTAAACAGAAAACTCTCCAAACGGAGGAAAAACAAGGCTCTAAGCACTTCAAAAAGAAAACAATCTCTAAGCACAATCCTAATGATTGGCGATCCTTAACTAACTAAGAAATCAAAACGCAATCTAAATGATTGGATCTAAATAGTTAAAGGTAAGTCACAATCCTAATGATTGGAATTCCTAAAGAGGCTGTGAAAATTAACCAACAAAAAATCTCTCCCAAGGAGGAAAAATAAAAGGGCTATAAATCTGAACTAAGGAGTCAGCTATCAGGCTGTGATAAGAAAAACTTACAAATAAAACATCGTTCACAAAGAGGATCAGAAACTTGCGAATGCTGTGGCTGTGACGAGGAGCTCGGGTAATCAGGCATTGGCGATGACACACTGGCACTGAAACAAAGAAGCAGAGAGTTTTTAAGGTGCACATGGCTTGATTGTCTGCAGGTGTGTGCAATCAGGCCGGCAGGCCGGCAGAGGAGGGGGCGGGGCAAGCTGCCGGAGT
Source organism: Solea solea (assembly GCF_958295425.1). Taxonomy (NCBI): domain Eukaryota; kingdom Metazoa; phylum Chordata; class Actinopteri; order Pleuronectiformes; family Soleidae; genus Solea; species Solea solea. The sequence goes on along the minus strand of NC_081153.1, from coordinate 272,967 downwards.
GACACATTCAGCTGAGATAAGGCTTTTTCCGGATTTTTTTTATTTTTCTGCTGTCCCATAACATTAACCTCACAAATGAAGTTAACAACTTAAAAGATTTAGTTCTGTACCCTCAGTGTTTGATTTTGCAAAGATTTCACTGTTGGGATGTGTTTTTCTATGGGTGTCTGTTTGTGTGCGCATTCAGCTGAGATAAGGCTGTTTCCGGATTTTTTTTATTTTTCTGCTGTCCCATAACATAAACCTCACAAATGAAGTTAACTTCTTAAAAGATTTAGTTCTGTACCCTCAGTGTTTGATTTTGCAAAGATTTCACTGTTGGGATGTGTTTTTCTATTGGTGTCTGTTTGTGTGCGTATTCAGCTGAGATAAGGCTGTTTCCGGATTTTTTTCATTTTTCTACTTTCCCATAACATAAACCTCACAAATGAAGTTAACATCTTAAAAGATTTAGTTCTGTACCCTCAGTGTTTGATTTTGCAATGATTTCACTGTTTTGGATGTGTTTCTCTATTGGTGTCTGTTTGTGTGCGCATTCTGCTGAGATATGGCTGTTTCCGGATTATATTAAATTTTTCTGCTGTTCCATAATATAAACCTCACAAATGAAGTTAACATCTTAAAAGATTTAGTTCTGTACACTCACTGTTTGATTTTGCAATGATTTCACTGTTGGGATGTGTTTTTCTATTGGTGTCTGTTTGTGTGCGCATTCAGCTGAGATAAGGCTGTTTCCTTATTTTTTTAATTTTTCTACTGTCCCATAACATAAACCTCACAAATAAAGTTAACATCTTATAAGATATACTAATGTACCCTCGTCGTTCCACTCGTCTTGGGACCCCAAACGACATATGAAATATTCACACTCCTGCGACCTGTAGAAATGTAGTTCCTCCAAAACTTCCACTCTGGCCAAAGAGTCTAAGACTGTATAGAGTCTGACATGACCTGATTTTCAGTTTTTGGACACAGAACTTTGGGCTTTTTTCCCCCTGGCCAAAAAAAACTGCCAAAAACACAGTCTGTAAAATTCAAACGTAAGAAAGGTGGGAAACTGTCTTTTCTTCAATAATTCCTAAAGGCAATGAGCCCGGATGCTGATTTCTCCGTATGTGTATCAGGGACTCCTGGCTGATCCAGGGTGCCGAGTTTCAGACCCGTGCAACCTTTGGAAAGGTCAAAGGTCAGCCGCTCTGGTGTGTTTTTTGTAATAATTCCTAAAGGCATTGAGTCAGGAGTCTGATTTTTCCGTATGTGTATCAGGGACTAAAGCTTATCCCGGTTGCCGAGTTTCAGACCTGTGCAACTTTCGGAAAAGGTCAATGGTCAGCCGTTCAGGTGTGTTTTTTTTAATAATTCCTAAAGGCATTAAGCCAGGAGTCTGATTTTTCCGTATGTGTATCAGGGACTAAGGCTAATCCAGGGTGCCGAGTTTCAGACCCGTGCAACCTTTGGAAAGGTCAAAGGTCAGCCGTTCGGGTGTGTCTAATGTAATAATTCCTAAAGGCATTGAGCCAGGAGTCTGATTTTTCCGTGTGTGTATCAGGGACTAAGGCTGATCCAGGGTGCCGAGTTTCAGACCTGTGCAACCTTCGGAAAGGTCAATGGTCAGCCGTTCGGGTGTTTTTTTTGTAATAATTCCTAAAGGCATTGAGCCAGGAGTCTGATTTTTCCGTATGTGTATCAGGGACTAAGGCTAATCTAGGGTGCCAAGTTTCAGACCTGTGTAACCTTCGGAAAGGTCAAAGGTCAGCCGTTTAGGTGTGTTTTTTGTAATAATTCCTAAAGGCATTAAGCCAGGAGTCTGATTTTTCCGTATGTGTATCAGGGACTAAGGCTGATCGAGGGTATTTTAATCTTTTTTCTACTGTCCTATAATATGAAGTTAACATCTTATAAGGTATATTGATGTACCCTCAGTGTTTGAATTTATAATGATTTCACTGTTTGGATGTGCTTTTCTATTTGTGTCTGTTTTTGTGCGCATTCAGCAGGGATACGGCTGTTTTCGGAATTTTTTTCATTTTTCTACTGTCCCATAACATAAACCTCACAAATAAAGTTAAAATCTTATAAGATATTCTTCGGTACCCTCAGTGTTTGATTTTGCAATGATTTCACTGTTTGAATGTGTTTTTCTATTTTTGTCTGTTTTTGTGCGCATTCAGCTGGAATACGACTGTTTTCTGATTTTTTTTCATTTTTCTACTGTCCCATAACATAAACCTCACAAATAAAGTTAACATCTTATAAGATATAGTTATATACCTTCAGTGTTTGAATTTATATTGATTTCACTGTTTGGATGTGTTTTTCTATTTGTGTCTGTTTTTGTGCGCATTCAGCAGGGATACGGCTGTTTTCGGAATTTTTTTCATTTTTCTACTGTCCCATAACATAAACCTCACAAATAAAGTTAACATCTTATAAGATATACTAATGTACCCTCGTCGTTCCGCTCGTCTTGGGACCCCAAACGACATATGAAATATTCACACTCCTGCGACCTGTAGAAATGTAGTTCCTCCAAAACTTCCACTCTGGCCAAAGAGTCTAAGACTGTATAGAGTCTGACATGACCTGATTTTCAGTTTTTGGACACAGGACTTTGGGCTTTTTTCCCCCTGGCCAAATACTGCCAAAAACACAGTCTGTAAAATTCAAACGTAAGAAAGGTGGGAAACTGTCTTTTCTTCAATAATTCCTAAAGGCAATGAGCCCGGATGCTGATTTCTCCGTATGTGTATCAGGGACTCCTGGCTGATCCAGGGTGCCGAGTTTCAGACCTGTGCAACCTTCGGAAAGGTCAAAGGTCAGCCGTTCGGGTGTGTTTTTTGTAATAATTCCTATCCCTCTATTCTTAAAATTATTAATCCACTCTGAATGTTGATACAGTGTGGGTGTTGTAATTCTTTTTTTTTTTTATGACAGTCTTTTCCATTCTTACAACGCACAGTTAACGTGACTGGATTCTGCTTCATCCGGGGAAAGAGGTTGACCCTCAGGCTTTGGACACCTACAGTATTTAGTTGATGAAAAACTGTTTCCTTAACCCTCAGGCTTCATTATGATTCATTTCCACTGTGTTAGTGCATATGGCACACTTTCTTGTAAGAAGGTCTCTTGGCAAATTGGAATTCAAATGAAAACATTTTATTAATAGATCAATAGAACACTGAACATTGTTTTCACCATACACTTGAGTATATGGCAGGAATGTTCACTCCCAAGAATTGTTGTCATAAAAGATCAATACTTTTGTCCTGCATCAGTCCTCCTCAAAACCACCAAATATTCAATCATTTCCATATTACAAATGTCCTCTTTTCAAATTAAGAGGGGAGGGAGTACATGTTTTAGCTGATGCTACACAAAACTAACAATGCTTCAAAGTTAATATTGTGGGTAATCTTTGACATATTCAAGACTGATTAAAAAAAAATCTCCCAGCCATCCAACATTTGTCATATCTGTTGCCAGTACAACCCATGAAATGCTCATTTGTACTTGTCAGGAAGTCACTGCAGCTCTGACCTTGTAACCTAAATATGTTTCTGCTTCAAAATCACTTTGTTTCATACATGAGGCTAATGTCTGGCAGATTATACCAATCTTAGCCAATCTTCATCACTAAGTTTTATGTTAAATCCTGATTCCCATCTTTTTTTTTTATGTATTTTGTAGCATTTTTTTATATAGTCCCAATATAATTCTAATTGTGGTTTCTTTGTATGCGTTGATTATGATGATCTGGATCACACTATTCACTTCTCAGGAGGGGTCCATCCTGATCTCTTTCATATAGTAGTCTCTAAGTTGCAGGAATCCACAGAATTCATGATTGATTATCTAAATCCTTTTTTTCTGTCATATTTTGGAAACTCTCAAGCTGTCCATCTTTCACCAAAACACACCATGCTGTGATTCCCTTGGTTGTCCACTGTTTAAATCCTATATCGTACCTAGTCGGTGTAAAATTGCTATCATATTCAATAAATTAGTGTCTTTCTGTATCTTATATTTTTTTATTATGCTGAACCATATTTTGTATGTGAACATCGTGATTGTGTCTATTTGGTTTTGAATCTTCTTGTATGTTTCTTTATCCCCAATTATATTCTGTACTGGGTTTTCTCCAAACTCTTTTTCTATTTCATTTCACTGTGTCTGGTTTGCACCAACCTACAATATATCTCAATTGGGCCGCATGGTAGTATTCCTTTAATTTTGGAAGTCTCATCCCTCCTTCTTCTTTTGGCAGCTGGAGAGTTTCCAGTCTTATCGTGGGTCTTTTGCCACCCCAACTAAACTTTGATATCATTTTATTCCAGCTCATAAATTGGGGTTTGGGGGACCTCTACTGGTAGGGCTTGGAATAGGTATAAGGGTCAGGGTCAGCGAGTCGGCAGCACCCCGCTTTACCCGCAGGCTGTAGCAGAGAGCCCCCCTTACAGCAACAACTTTGGCTCTTTCTCTCCCACTCCTGAATTCCCCGCCCCAGAGCCTGGTGATGATCATGAAACACCTTTTGTAGAGGTAGAGAAAAAGAAAAGAAAAGCTTGTTATAAAATAAATATATATAAATATATATATATATATATTATAAAATCACGACAAACCCACACCATAACCCCCCAAACATTTATGACCTTCCCCAAAGTTTCATCTTGGAATGCCCATGGCATCCAATCAAATTCTTTTAGAGCCCAACAAATTAAATTCTTGTTGAAAACTGACTTTGACATATTATGTTGTCAAGAACTGAGACTGAACACAAGTAAAGAGTAACGGTATCCAGCATGTGGAACAAAGGTCTAAGTGTAATTTCTATTGGCGAAAGTAAAGCTGATGGTGGGATCTTTTTTCTAAAACTGGTGATGTCACTATTATTCGTAAAACAAATGATTTCCTAATTTAATTCCTTGTAGATTGCTCATGTTGGATTGTTTTTACCGAGGAGAAAAAATACGAACGATACACGTGTACACCTCTCATGAGAGAACAAACATTTTTCAACTTTTTAAAAGACTTAAAGAACCGCTATTGGTCGGATACAAAATTATTTTATGTGGCGACTTTAACACTGTCATCGATGTAAACGACAGAGTGAGCTCTAAAGTCTTGAAACTCAGCTCTGATGGTAATCGCTTGACTCAATTCAATTCTTATGTAGACTAATTGTGATCTTAACAAGTCCTGGCAAATTAAAGTAGGCACAAGCACCATGACGTCCAATCTGAAGCAGCATCCTGCAATTTGTCTTCTTATGTCATCACTTTTTTTCAAAGGATGTATGTTACAGTATTTTAAATAAAATACACATAATGGAAATATATTGGTACAAAATCTGAAGGAATTTTTCATCATCTCCAGAAAAGAGCATATTTCGTATTTTAAATATGTATTTTTTTTAATACATGTATCAGAAATACTTCCCATCCCTGCTTAGAGACATTACGTGAAGGTTGAAAATTGTGTCGCTTTAAATAAAACCCATAACATGAGAATGTGCTTAAATTGAAGCACAATATATAATGATTATGTATAGAAAATGCACTCTGATTTTCGCAGTTGAAGCACAAGAATCTGGATCTTTACAAAACAAATGTTATCTATCCGCAATTCCTATACTCCTATTCCAAATATGTTTGTGATTTAAACAGCATTTGTCTAGTGTAACATTAGTGATACTTTTGCAGTAGTATATTTATTGTGAGACACAATTATAAATTTTTCCCAAATCTGTCCATGCCTCATCCATCTCTTCCTCTCCCTTCTTGTCTTCCTCCTCAGCACATGGAGAAGATCTCCATGCTGGCTTTCCATCCAGTTAAGATGCACAGCTGCTATGAGAAGGTGGTGAACCTGAGCCTTGAGGGTCTGCAGCAACAGTTTGACGTGAGCAGCCCGTCAGTGTTTGTCCAAAGGGCCCAGATCCCCATGAGAGAGGTGAAACCTCAACTACTGACTAACCAGTCTAATATAGGTTATTGGTTAACTGGTTAACACAATGGGAAGTTTCTATGAGAGCTAATCATTTTATTGACACTCATTATATTGCTTGATCATTTTCCTACACTGTAGCTCCTGTTTGACTAGAGTTTGTCAAATAGTTGAATGATGAGGTTCTGACTGTGGCATTGATCAAGGACACAGTAGAACTAAAGGCGAACATCTTTTGGCGGTTTGATAACTCAGTGGACAGTTAAACAGTTAAACATGCCACAATACAGACTGTGGACCTGGGTGTAGTACATTATCACATTATTTCATGGGATATTCCTATATGAGTCAGTTTGTCTGGTGTTACATGCATGTATGTCACAAAGTTAGGTACAAAACTACAAATTGTGTTTTACTAGATGTTTGAGCAGATCCTTCATCAGAGTCTCGAGTCTCAGGGTACAGAGGAGCTGTGTAAGATAATCCAGCACTGCCAGGACAGAGTCATTAAGGTAATACACAAAGAAAACAGGCTTGTGCATCAAATTATTGCATCACATCTACATTAATATCTAATAATATTACACCTGGCATACTCCAGCCCTGGGAGTGAAACTTTTGGTCTGGCCTTGTTTTAGAGTTAAGGAAAATTCAGGTTCAACTTTATCAATTTATTAATTTTTGAGCAAGAGTCCAGGATACCGGGCTATTGCCCAGCTTAATCCCTTCTGTGCATCGTCCTCTGATATTTTCAAGCCTCAACTTGCCAGCTCCATGTTTATTTTTATTATATCAGAAAGTATGAGTGTGTGGATGAGCTAACTCATGCTTTTGAAGCATGATGATGGTCGCCACAGCGGTCGTCTTCCAGATAGAGATTAGATAGAAAATAAAAACTCCAAACTCAAGGAATAAACACTTGACTTTTGCGAGAACAGGTGAACGTCACATAGTGTACCCTGAGACATTATTGCTCTGGACCATAATCAAGTGGACTGATAAGAGATTACCGGCATCTTGTGAAATGTGCCAGTACACAAATAAAAGTGCCGGTTCTGTGTACTGGACAGTACCGGGCCACTTCTAGTTAATAATTGTACTGTAGTGACAGTGATGGTATTTTATGTACACTTAATGTCTCTTATGTGATGTTATTCTTTAACAAACAAGTGCACAATAAAAATTCACTGGGAATTCTAAACAGCACATTGCAATTTATTCAATTATTATCGGAGTATTGATCAGTAATACAGTGAAAATGAGAGGAAATGTTTAAGGTGTGCGCCCCTAAATGTTCTGCTTGCTCTCCTAAAACATTCAGTTATAGGGGGGGCTACTGTGCTCCTAGTAAAAAGTTAGTCTGGTGCCCTGCATACATTGTTCTAAAGGGTTTATGGTCTTAGTTCCTCTTCAGTAGAGCTGCATGTCCACAATGTAAATTTAATTTTACATTTAAATGCAGAGCTGTCAGTCCCACCGTGTGTGATTGACAGCTCTGCATTTCATGTTTGCAAAGTTGCAGTTATAGGTGGATTTGTAGTGGACAAGCTATCAGTATCCATCCCTTCTCTTATAACTATGGTTGTTTCTGGTTTCAAAAACTAACATGGTGTTGCCCAAAATACTAAACTCCAACATTTAAACAGGGGAGTCTACCCATCAGTGGCAACCCAAATAGTTGACACATCCCAACCTTATGAGAACCTGCCTCTCAAAATTTTATGGTTATGGATTCATATTTTATCTCTGACAAATGGAATGTGAACTATGATGAGGAAGGCATGACAATATTATAGCTATATCATGACATGAGACAAGATATGATCTTAGAATTTTGATATTGTCATATCGGGTATTTGTGATGAATTGTCCTGGTTTGAGAATTTTGGAGAAAATGAAGCTCAAAAGTCAAGATTTTGACAATTATTTTGCAACAATTTGTGACTTTGCACTGCCCTCTAGTGGCCTAATATGATTTCCCATGAAATATGTCACCTGCTTTGCATACTACAGCTCCTTATTTTTCCAGTGATCCCCTATATGTCCATATCTACTTTGGACTATAGGAGAAAGTCCATCTCAAATATGAATGCTGACTGAATTCTAGTGCAACCATTCCTGGATTTGCACTTCTCCCTACTGGCCGAAACGTGCATTTTTTTTAAGGTGGAATCGAAACTTAATAAAAATCGGAAGCGAATGCTGAAGGTGGCCCTACAGCATCATCATGTCATTGTTCCCAATAGAATGAGTGCGCGAGTTTTTGTTTTTTTATGTTAATATAATGTCAATGTATTATGTGATGATAACAATAATAATATTAACAGCAATAATAATAATAATAATATTAATAATAATGATATGATTACAACAATAATGTGTGCTGTGAAAGCAACATTTGTTGAAAAAAACATTGTAGAAATATTTTTTTGAAGTTTGATTATGACAAATAACCATACAGTTAACTGAACAAATGAAATGTACATCTTATAAGATATACTTCTGTACTCTCAGTGTTTGATTTTGCAATGATTTCACTGTTTGGGTGTGTTTTTCTATTGGTGTCTGTTTGTGTGCGCATTCAGCTGAGATAAGGCTGTTTCCGGATTTTTTTCATTTTTCTACTTTCCCATAACATTAACCTCACAAATGAAGTTAACATCTTAAAAGATTTAGTTCTGTACCCTCAGTGTTTGATTTTGCAATGATTTCACTGTTTGGATGTGTTTTTCTATTGGTGTCTGTTTGTGTGCGCATTCAGCTGTGATAAGGCTGTTTCCGGATTTTTTTCATTTTTCTACTTTCCCATAACATTAACCTCACAAATGAAGTTAACATCTTAAAAGATTTAGTTCTACACCCTCAGTGTTTGATTTTGCAATGATTTCACTGTTTGGATGTGTTTTTCTATTGGTGTCTGTTTGTGTGCGCATTCAGCTGAGATAAGGCTGTTTCCGGATTTTTTTTAATTTTTCTGCTGTCCCATAACATAAACCTCACAAATGAAGTTAACAACTAAAAGATTTTGTTCTGTACCCTCAGTGTTTGATTTTGCAAAGATTTCACTGTTTGTATGTGTTTTTCTATTGGTGTCTGTTTGTGTGCGCATTCAGCTGAGATAAGGCTGTTTCCGGATTTTTTTTATTTTTCTGCTGTCCCATAACATTAACCTCACAAATGAAGTTAACATCTTAAAAGATTTAGTTCTGTACACTCAGTGTTTGATTTTGCAATGATTTCACTGTTGGGATGTGTTTTTCTATTGGTGTCTGTTTGTGTGCGCATTCAGCTGAGATAAGGCTGTTTCCGGATTTTTTTATTTTTTCTGCTGTCCCATAACATAAACCTCACAAATGAAGTTAACTTCTTAAAAGATTTAGTTCTGTACCCTCAGTGTTTGATTTTGCAATGATTTCACTGTTTGGATGTGTTTTTCTATTTGTGTCTGTTTGTGTGCGCATTCAGCTGAGATAAGGCTGTTTCCGGATTTTTTTCATTTTTCTACTTTCCCATAACATAAACCTCACAAATGAAGTTAACGTAAAAGATTTAGTTCTGTACCCTCAGTTTTTGATTTTGCAAAGATTTCACTGTTTGTATGTGTTTTTCTATTGGTGTCTGTTTGTGTGCGCATTCAGCTGAGATAAGGCTGTTTCCGGATTTTTTTTATTTTTCTGCTGTCCCATAACATTAACCTCACAAATGAAGTTAACATCTTAAAAGATTTAGTTCTGTACACTCACTGTTTGATTTTGCAATGATTTCACTGTTGGGATGTGTTTTTCTATAAGTGTCTGTTTGTGTGCGCATTCAGCTGAGATAAGGCTGTTTCCGGATTTTTTTCATTTTTCTACTTTCCCATAACATAAACCTCACAAATGAAGTTAACATCTTAAAAGATTTAGTTTTGTACCCTCAGTGTTTGATTTTGCAATGATTTCACTGTTTGGATGTGTTTTTCTATTGGTGTCTGTTTGTGTGCGCATTCAGCTTAGATAAGGCTGTTTCCGGATTTTTTTCATTTTTCTACTTTCCCATAACATTAACCTCACAAATGAAGTTAACATCTTAAAATATTTAGTTCTGTACCCTCAGTGTTTGATTTTGCAAAGATTTCACTGTTTGGATGTGTTTTTCTATTGGTGTCTGTTTGTGTGCGCATTCAGCTGAGATAAGGCTGTTTCCGGATTTTTTTCATTTTTCTACTTTCCCATAACATAAACCTCACAAATGAAGTTAACATCTTAAAAGATTTAGTTTTGTACCCTCAGTGTTTGATTTTGCAATGATTTCACTGTTTGGATGTGCTTTTCTATTGGTGTCTGTTTTGTGCGCATTCAGCTGAGATAAGGCTGTTTCCGGATTTTTTTCATTTTTCTACTTTCCCATAACATGAACCTCACAAATGAAGTTAACATCTTAAAAGATTTAGTTCTGTACCCTCAGTGTTTGATTTTGCAATGATTTCACTGTTTAGATGTGTTTTTCTATTGGTGTCTGTTTGTGTGCGCATTCAGCTGAGATAAGGCTGTTTCCGGATTTTTTTCATTTTTCTACTTTCCCATAACATAAACCTCACAAATGAAGTTAACATCTTAAAAGATTTAGTTTTGTACCCTCAGTGTTTGATTTTGCAATGATTTCACTGTTTGGATGTGCTTTTCTATTGGTGTCTGTTTTGTGCGCATTCAGCTGAGATAAGGCTGTTTCCGGATTTTTTTAATTTTTCTGCTGTCCTATAACATAAACCTCACAAATGAAGTTAACGTAAAAGATTTTGTTCTGTACCCTCAGTGTTTGATTTTGCAAAGATTTCACTCTTTGGATGTGTTTTTCTATGGGTGTCTGTTTGTGTGCACATTCAGCTGAGATAAGGCTGTTTCCGGATTGTTTTTTATTTTTCTGCTGTCCCATAACATAAACCTCACAAATGAAGTTAACTTCTTAAAAGATTTAGTTCTGTACCCTCAGTGTTTGATTTTGCAAAGATTTCACTGTTTGGATGTGTTTTTCTATTGGTGTCTGTTTGTGTGCGCATTCAGCTGAGATAAGGCTGTTTCCGGATTCTTTTCATTTTTCTACTTTCCCATAACATAAACCTCACAAATGAAGTTAACATCTTAAAAGATTTAGTTTTGTACCCTCAGTGTTTGATTTTGCAATGATTTCACTGTTTGGATGTGTTTTTCTATTGGTGTCTGTTTGTGTGCGCATTCAGCTGAGATAAGGCTGTTTCCGGATTTTTTTCATTTTTCTACTTTCCCATAACATAAACCTCACAAATGAAGTTAACATCTTAAAATATTTAGTTCTGTACCCTCAGTGTTTGATTTTGCAATGATTTCACTGTTTAGATGTGTTTTTCTATTGGTGTCTGTTTGTGTGCGCATTCAGCTGAGATAAGGCTGTTTCCGGATTTTTTTTCATTTTTCTACTTTCCCATAATATAAACCTCACAAATGAAGTTAACATCTTAAAAGATTTAGTGCTGTACCCTCAGTGTTTGATTTTGCAAAGATTTCACTGTTTGGATGTGTTTTTCTATTGGTGTCTGTTTGTGTGCGCATTCAGCTGAGATAAGGCTGTTTCCGGATTGTTTTTTATTTTTCTGCTGTCCCATAACATAAACCTCACAAATGAAGTTAACTTCTTAAAAGATTTAGTTCTGTACCCTCAGTGTTTGATTTTGCAAAGATTTCACTGTTGGGATGTGTTTTTCTATTGGTGTCTGTTTGTGTGCGCATTCAGCTGAGATAAGGCTGTTTCCGGATTTTTTTTCATTTTTCTACTTTCCCATAACATAAACCTCACAAATGAAGTTAACACCTTAAACGATTTAGTTCTGTACCCTCAGTGTTTGATTTTGCAATGATTTCACTGTTTGGATGTGTTTTTCTATTGGTGTCTGTTTGTGTGCGCATTCAGCTGAGATAAGGCTGTTTCCGGATTTTTTTCATTTTTCTACTTTCCCATAACATAAACCTCACAAATGAAGTTAACATCTTAAAAGATTTAGTTTTGTACCCTCAGTGTTTGATTTTGCAATGATTTCACTGTTTGGATGTGTTTTTCTATTGGTGTCTGTTTGTGTGCGCATTCAGCTGAGATAAGGCTGTTTCCGGATTTTTTTCATTTTTCTACTTTCCCATAACATAAACCTCACAAATGAAGTTAACATCTTAAAGTATTTAGTTCTGTACCCTCAGTGTTTGATTTTGCAAAGATTTCACTGTTTGGATGTGTTTTTCTATTGGTGTCTGTTTGTGTGCGCATTCAGCTGAGATAAGGCTGTTTCCGGATTTTTTTCATTGTTCTACTTTCCCATAACATAAACCTCACAAATGAAGTTAACAACTAAAAGATTTTGTTCTGTACCCTCAGTGTTTGATTTTGCAAAGATTTCACTGTTTGGATGTGTTTTTCTATTGGTGTCTGTTTGTGTGCGCATTCAGCTGAGATAAGGCTGTTTCCGGATTTTTTTTATTTTTCTACTTTCCCATAACATAAACCTCACAAATGAAGTTAACATCTTAAAAGATTTAGTTTTGTACCCTCAGTGTTTGATTTTGCAATGATTTCACTGTTTGGATGTGTTTTTCTATTGGTGTCTGTTTGTGTGCGCATTCAGCTGAGATAAGGCTGTTTCCGGATTTTTTTCATTTTTCTACTTTCCCATAACATAAACCTCACAAATGAAGTTAACATCTTAAAAGATTTAGTTCTGTACCCTCAGTGTTTGATTTTGCAAAGATTTCACTGTTTGGATGTGTTTTTCTATTGGTGTCTGTTTGTGTGCGCATTCAGCTGAGATAAGGCTGTTTCCGGATTTTTTTCATTTTTCTACTTTCCCATAACATAAACCTCACAAATGAAGTTAACATCTTAAAAGATTTAGTTTTGTACCCTCAGTGTTTGATTTTGCAATGATTTCACTGTTTGGATGTGCTTTTCTATTGGTGTCTGTTTTGTGCGCATTCAGCTGAGATAAGGCTGTTTCCGGATTTTTTTAATTTTTCTGCTGTCCTATAACATAAACCTCACAAATGAAGTTAACGTAAAAGATTTAGTTCTGTACCCTCAGTGTTTGATTTTGCAAAGATTTCACTGTTTGGATGTGTTTTTCTATGGGTGTCTGTTTGTGTGCACATTCAGCTGAGATAAGGCTGTTTCCGGATTTTTTTTATTTTTCTGCTGTCCCATAACATTAACCTCACAAATGAAGTTAACATCTTAAAAGATTTAGTTCTGTACACTCACTGTTTGATTTTGCAATGATTTCACTGTTGGGATGTGTTTTTCTATAAGTGTCTGTTTGTGTGCGCATTCAGCTGAGATAAGGCTGTTTCCGGATTTTTTTTATTTTTCTGCTGTCCCATAACATTAACCTCACAAATGAAGTTAACATCTTAAAAGATTTAGTTCTGTACACTCACTGTTTGATTTTGCAATGATTTCACTGTTGGGATGTGTTTTTCTATAAGTGTCTGTTTGTGTGCGCATTCAGCTGAGATAAGGCTGTTTCCGGATTTTTTTCATTTTTCTACTTTCCCATAACATAAACCTCACAAATGAAGTTAACATCTTAAAAGATTTAGTTTTGTACCCTCAGTGTTTGATTTTGCAATGATTTCACTGTTTGGATGTGTTTTTCTATTGGTGTCTGTTTGTGTGCGCATTCAGCTGAGATAAGGCTGTTTCCGGATTTTTTTCATTTTTCTACTTTCCCATAACATAAACCTCACAAATGAAGTTAACATCTTAAAATATTTAGTTCTGTACCCTCAGTGTTTGATTTTGCAAAGATTTCACTGTTTGGATGTGTTTTTCTATTGGTGTCTGTTTGTGTGCGCATTCAGCTGAGATAAGGCTGTTTCCGGATTTTTTTCATTTTTCTACTTTCCCATACCATAAACCTCACAAATGAAGTTAACATCTTAAAAGATTTAGTTTTGTACCCTCAGTGTTTGATTTTGCAATGATTTCACTGTTTGGATGTGCTTTTCTATTGGTGTCTGTTTTGTGCGCATTCAGCTGAGATAAGGCTGTTTCCGGATTTTTTTAATTTTTCTGCTGTCCTATAACATAAACCTCACAAATGAAGTTAACGTAAAAGATTTAGTTCTGTACCCTCAGTGTTTGATTTTGCAAAGATTTCACTGTTTGGATGTGTTTTTCTATGGGTGTCTGTTTGTGTGCACATTCAGCTGAGATAAGGCTGTTTCCGGATTGTTTTTTATTTTTCTGCTGTCCCATAACATAAACCTCACAAATGAAGTTAACTTCTTAAAAGATTTAGTTCTGTACCCTCAGTGTTTGATTTTGCAAAGATTTCACTGTTGGGATGTGTTTTTCTATTGGTGTCTGTTTGTATGCGTATTCAGCTGAGATAAGGCTGTTTCCGGATTTTTTTCATTTTTCTACTTTCCCATAACATAAACCTCACAAATGAAGTTAACATCTTAAAAGATTTAGTTCTGTACCCTCAGTGTTTGATTTTGCAATGATTTCACTGTTTGGATGTGTTTTTCTATTGGTGTCTGTTTGTGTGCGCATTCAGCTGAGATAAGGCTGTTTCCGGATTTTTTTCATTTTTCTACTTTCCCATAACATAAACCTCACAAATAAAGTTAACATCTTATAAGATATACTAATGTACCCTCGTCGTTCCGCTCGTCTTGGGACCCCAAACGAAATATGAAATATTCACACTCCTGCGACCTGTAGTTCCTCCAAAACTTTCACTCTGGCCAAAGGGTCTAAGACTGTATAGAGTCTGACATGACCTGATTTTCAGTTTTTGGATACAGGACTTTGGGCTTTTTTCCCCCGGCCAAAAAAAACTGCCAAAAACACAGTCTGTAAAATTCAAACGTAAGAAAGGTGGGAAACTGTCTTTTCTTCAGATCAATGAGCCCGGATGCTGATTTCTCCGTATGTGTATCAGGGACTCCTGGCTTATCCAGGGTGCCGAGTTTCAGACCTGTGCAACCTTTGGAAAGGTCAAAGGTCAGCCGCTCTGGTGTGTATTTTGTAATAATTCCTAAAGGCATTAAGCCAGTGGTCTGATTTTTCCGTATCTGTATCAGGGACTAAGGCTTATCCAGGGTGCCAAGTTTCAGACCCGTGCAACCTTATGAAAGGTCAAAGGTCAGCCGTTCGGGTGTGTTTTTTGTAATAATTCCTAAAGGCATTGAGCCAGGAGTCTGATTTTTCCGTATGTGTATCAGGGACTAAGGCTAATCTAGGGTGCCGAGTTTCAGACCTGTGCAACCTTCAGAAAGGTCAATGGTCAGCCGTTCCGGTGTGTTTTTTGTAATAATTCCTAAAGGCATTGAGCCAGGAGTCTGATTTTTCCGTATGTGTATCAGGGATTTAGGCTTATCCCGGGTGCAGAGTTTCAGACCTGTGCAACCTTCGGAAAGGTCAATAGTCAGTCGTTCGGGTGTGTTTTTTGTAATAATTCCTAAAGGCATTGAGTCAGGAGTCTGATTTTTCCGTATGTGTATCAGGGACTAAGGCTTATCCAGGGTGCCAAGTTTCAGACCCGTGCAACCTTTGGAAAGGTCAAAGGTCAGCCGTTCGGATGTGTTTTTTGTAATAATTCCTAAAGGCATTGAGCCAGGAGTCTGTTTTCTCTGTATGTTTATCAGGGACTAAAGCTTATCCCGGTTGCCGAGTTTCAGACCTGTGCAACCTTCGGAAAGGTCAATGGTCAGCCGTTCGGGTGTGTTTTTTGTAATAATTCCTAAAGGCATTGAGCCAGGAGTCTGATTTTTCCGTATGTGTATCAGGGATTTAGGCTTATCCCGGGTGCAGAGTTTCAGACCTGTGCAACCTTCGGAAAGGTCAATAGTCAGTCGTTCGGGTGTGTTTTTTGTAATAATTCCTAAAGGCATCGAGTCATGAGTCTGATTTTTCCGTATGTGTATCAGGGACTAAGGCGTGCCGAGTTTCAGACCTGTGTAACCTTCGGAAAGGTCAAAGGTCAGCCGTTTAGATTCAAGATTCAAGATTCAAGAATCAAGATTTCTTTATTGTCATACCAACACACATTAGACATGAGGTCAGAACGTAAATCAGTCTCTCCAGAACCCGGTCGGCCCAGCAATAAGAAGAATAAGAAAATAAGAAAAAAGAACCAACAGTTTAACTTAACAAAATATAAATTAAAAGAGATCAAAACTTTAAACTTCTGCAGGTAAGGTGCTGTGCAAAAAAGAATTTGGTGCAAGGGTGTGTACGGTACTGGGGGCATGTGCAAAGTACAGTACGTGGGCGGTGGGGGCAGCAGGGCTATGGGGGCTACAGAGAGTTCAGGAGTCTGACAGCTCCAGGGAAGAAGCTGTTCCTCAGTCTCGTAGTTCTGCTCTTGATGCTCCGTAGCCTCCTGCCTGAGGGGAGGTGGGTGAACAGTGTGTGTGCCGGGTGAGTGGGATCTCTCATGATGCAGGTGGCCCTTTTCCTGCATCTGGAGGTGAAGATGTCCGTGATGGTGGGGAGGCTGCTGCCCACGGTTCTCTGTGCAGCTTTCACCACTCTCTGCAGAGCCTTCTTCTCTGCTGCAGAGCAGCTGCCGTGCCACACAGTGATGCAGGAGCACAGGACACTCTCCACTACACATCTGTAGAAGGTGATAAGGGCTGACCTTCCTAGTTCAGCGCGTCTCAGCCTCCTGAGGAAGTAGAGGCGCTGTTGTGCCTTCCGGACCAGGCTGGAAGTGTTGCTGCTCCAGGTGAGGTCGTCCTTGAGATGCACGCCCAGGTACCTGAAGCTGGAGACCACTTCCACCACTGTTCCTCCGATGTGCAGGGGAGAATGGGGGGGATGTCTGCTCTGATGTTTAGGTGTGTTTTTTGTAATAGGCATTAAGCCAGGAGTCTGATTTTTCCGTATGTGTATCAGGGACTAAGGCTGATCGAGGGTATTTTAATCTTTTTTCTACTGTCCTATAATATGAAGTTAACATCTTATAAGGTATATTGATGTACCCTCATTGTTTGAATTTATAATGATTTCACTGTTTGGATGTGTTTTTCTATTTGTGTCTGTTTTTGTGCGCATTCAGACACACCGGAACGGCTGACCTTTGACCTTTCCAAAGGTTGCACGGGTCTGAAACTGTTTCTACTGTCCCATAACATAAACCTCACAAATAAAGTTAACATCTTATAAGATATAGTTATATACCTTCAGTGTTTGATTTTGCAATGATTTCACTGTTTGAATGTGTTTTTCTATTTTTGTCTGTTTTTGTGCGCATTCAGCTGGAATACGACTGTTTTCTGATTTTTTTTCATTTTTCTACTGTCCCATAACATAAACCTCACAAATAAAGTTAACATCTTATAAGATATACTAATGTACCCTCGTCGTTCCGCTCGTCTTGGGACCCCAAACGACATATGAAATATTCACACTCCTGCGACCTGTAGAAATGTAGTCCCTCTAAAACTTCCACTCTGGCCAAAGAGTCTAAGACTGTATAGAGTCTGACATGACCTGATTTTCAGTTTTTGGACACAGGACTTTGGGCTTTTTTCCCCCTGGCCAAAAAAACTGCCAAAAACACAGTCTGTAAAATTCAAACGTAAGAAAGGTGGGAAACTGTCTTTTCTTCAATAATTCCTAAAGGCAATGAGCCCGGATGCTGATTTCTCCGTATGTGTATCAGGGACTCCTGGCTGATCCAGGGTGCCGAGTTTCAGACCCGTGCAACCTTTGGAAAGGTCAAAGGTCAGCCGTTCGGGTGTGTTTTTTGTAATAATTCCTAAAGGCATTAAGCCAGGAGTCTGATTTTTCCGTATGTGTATCAGGGACTAAGGCTGATCGAGGGTATTTAAATCTTTTTTCTACTGTCCTATAATATGAAGTTAACATCTTATAAGGTATATTGATGTACCCTCAGTGTTTGAATTTATAATGATTTCACTGTTTGGATGTGTTTTTCTATTTGTGTCTGTTTTTGTGCGCATTCAGCAGGGATACGGCTGTTTTCGGAATTTTTTTCATTTTTCTACTGTCCCATAACATAAACCTCACAAATAAAGTTAAAATCTTATAGGATATAGTTATATACCTTCAGTGTTTGATTTTGCAATGATTTCACTGTTTGGATGTGTTTTTCTATTTGTCTCTTTTTTTGTGTGCATTCAGCAGGGATACGGCTGTTTTCTGATTTTTTTCATTTTTTTATTGTCCAATAACATAAACCTCACAAATAAAGTTAACATCTCATAAGATGTAGTTATATACCTTCAGTGTTTGATTTTGCAATGATTTCACTGTTTGAATGTGTTTTTCTATTTTTGTCTGTTTTTGTGCGCATTCAGCTGGAATACGACTGTTTTCTGATTTTTTTTCATTTTTCTACTGTCCCATAACATAAACCTCACAAATAAAGTTAACATATTATAAGATATTCTTCGGTACCCTCAGTGTTTGATTTTGCAATGATTTCACTTTTTTGATGTGTTTTTCTATTTGTGTCTGTTTTTGTGCGCATTCAGCTGGAATACGACTGTTTTCTGATTTTTTTTCATTTTCTACTGTCCCATAACATCAACCTCACAAATAAAGTTAACATCTTATAAGATATACTAATGTACCCTCGTCGTTCCGCTCGTCTTGGGACCCCAAACGACATTTGAAATATTCACACTCCTGCGACCTGTAGAAATGTAGTTCCTCCAAAACTTCCACTCTGGCCAAAGAGTCTAAGACTGTATAGAGTCTGACATGACCTGATTTTCAGTTTTTGGACACAGGACTTTGGGCTTTTTTCCCCCTGGCCAAAAAAAACTGCCAAAAACACAGTCTGTAAAATTCAAACGTAAGGAAAGGAAAGCAACTTTATTGTCATCATACTGGTATTGTACAACGAGATGTCGAGGTCAGATGGAGGGTTGATCAAAGAAAGGTGGGAAACTGTCTTTTCTTCAATAATTCCTAAAGGCAATGAGCCCGGATGCTGATTTCTCCGTATGTGTATCAGAGACTCCTGGCTGATCCAGGGTGCCGAGTTTCAGACCCGTGCAACCTTTGGAAAGGTCAAAGGTCAGCCGCTGTGGTGTGTTTTTTGTAATAATTCCTAAAGGCATTGAGTCAGGAGTCTGATTTTTCCGTATGTGTATCAGGGACTAAAGCTTATCCCGGTTGCCGAGTTTCAGACCTGTGCAACTTTCGGAAAAGGTCAAAGGTCAGCCGTTCGGGTGTGTTTTTTGTAATAATTCCTAAAGGCATTAAGCCAGGAGTCTGATTTTTCCGTATGTGTATCAGGGACTAAGGCTTATCCAGGGTGCCGAGTTTCAGACCCGTGCAACCTTTGGAAAGGTCAAAGGTCAGCCGTTCGGGTGTGTTTTGTGTAATAATTCCTAAAGGCATTAAGCCAGGAGTCTGATTTTTCCGTATGTGTATCAGGGACTAAGGCTTATCCAGGGTGCCGAGTTTCAGACCCGTGCAACCTTTGGAAAGGTCAAAGGTCAGCCGTTCGGGTGTGTTTTTTGTAATAATTCCTAAAGGCATTAAGCCAGGAGTCTGATTTTTCCGTATGTGTATCAGGGACTAAGGCTGATTGAGGGTATTTTAATCTTTTTTCTACTGTCCTATAATATGAAGTTAACATCTTATAAGGTATATTGATGTACCCTCAGTGTTTGAATTTATAATGATTTCACTGTTTGGATGTGTTTTTCTATTTGTGTCTGTTTTTGTGCGCATTCAGCAGGGATACGGCTGTTTTCGGAATTTTTTTCATTTTTCTACTGTCCCATAACATAAATCTCACAAATAAAGTTAAAATCTTATAGGATATAGTTATATACCTTCAGTGTTTGATTTTGCAATGATTTCACTGTTTGGATGTGTTTTTCTATTTGTCTCTGTTTTTGTGTGCATTCAGCAGGGATACGGCTGTTTTCTGATTTTTTTCATTTTTTTATTGTCCCATAACATAAACCTCACAAAAAAGTTAACATCTCATAAGATATAGTTATATACCTTCAGTGTTTGATTTTGCAATGATTTCACTGTTTGAGTGTGTTTTTCTATTTTTGTCTGTTTTTGTGCGCATTCAGCTGGAATACGACTGTTTTCTGATTTTTTTTCATTTTTCTACTGTCCCATAACATAAACCTCACAAATAAAGTTAACATCTTATAAGATATTCTTCGGTACCCTCAGTGTTTGATTTTGCAATGATTTCACTGTTTGGATGTGTTTTTCTATTTGTGTCTGTTTTTGTGCGCATTCAGCTGGAATACGACTGTTTTCTGATTTTTTTTCATTTTCTACTGTCCCATAACATCAACCTCACAAATAAAGTTAACATCTTATAAGATATACTAATGTACCCTCGTCGTTCCGCTCGTCTTGGGACCCCAAACGACATATGAAATATTCACACTCCTGCGACCTGTAGAAATGTAGTTCCTCCAAAACTTCCACTCTGGCCAAAGAGTCTAAGACTGTATAGAGTCTGACATGACCTGATTTTCAGTTTTTGGACACAGGACTTTGGGCTTTTTTCCCCCTGGCCAAAAAAAACTGCCAAAAACACAGTCTGTAAAATTCAAACGTAAGAAAGGTGGGAAACTGTCTTTTCTTCAATAATTCCTAAAGGCAATGAGCCCGGATGCTGATTTCTCCGTATGTGTATCAGGGACTCCTGGCTGATCCAGGGTGCCGAGTTTCAGACCCGTTTAACCTTTGGAAAGGTCAAAGGTCAGCCGCTGTGGTGTGTTTTTTGTAATAATTCCTAAAGGCATTGAGTCAGGAGTCTGATTTTTCCGTATGTGTATCAGGGACTAAAGCTTATCCCGGTTGCCGAGTTTCAGACCTGTGCAACTTTCGGAAAAGGTCAAAGGTCAGCCGTTCGGGTGTGTTTTTTGTAATAATTCCTAAAGGCATTAAGCCAGGAGTCTGATTTTTCCGTATGTGTATCAGGGACTAAGGCTTATCCAGGGTGCCGAGTTTCAGACCCGTGCAACCTTTGGAAAGGTCAAAGGTCAGCCGTTCGGGTGTGTTTTGTGTAATAATTCCTAAAGGCATTAAGCCAGGAGTCTGATTTTTCCGTATGTGTATCAGGGACTAAGGCTTATCCAGGGTGCCGAGTTTCAGACCCGTGCAACCTTTGGAAAGGTCAAAGGTCAGCCGTTCGGGTGTGTTTTTTGTAATAATTCCTAAAGGCATTAAGCCAGGAGTCTGATTTTTCCCTATGTGTATCAGGGACTAAGGCTGATTGAGGGTATTTTAATCTTTTTTCTACTGTCCTATAATATGAAGTTAACATCTTATAAGGTATATTGATGTACCCTCAGTGTTTGAATTTATAATGATTTCACTGTTTGGATGTGTTTTTCTATTTGTGTCTGTTTTTGTGCGCATTCAGCAGGGATACGGCTGTTTTCTCATTTTTTTCATTTTTTTATTGTCCCATAACATAAACCTCACAAATAAAGTTAACATCTCATAAGATATAGTTATATACCTTCAGTGTTTGATTTTGCAATGATTTCACTGTTTGAGTGTGTTTTTCTATTTTTGTCTGTTTTTGTGCGCATTCAGCTGGAATACGACTGTTTTCTGATTTTTTTTCATTTTTCTACTGTCCCATAACATAAACCTCACAAATAAAGTTAACATCTTATAAGATATTCTTCGGTACCCTCAGTGTTTGATTTTGCAATGATTTCACTGTTTGGATGTGTTTTTCTATTTGTGTCTGTTTTTGTGCGCATTCAGCTGGAATACGACTGTTTTCTGATTTTTTTTCATTTTCTACTGTCCCATAACATCAACCTCACAAATAAAGTTAACATCTTATAAGATATACTAATGTACCCTCGTCGTTCCGCTCGTCTTGGGACCCCAAACGACATATGAAATATTCACACTCCTGCGACCTGTAGAAATGTAGTTCCTCCAAAACTTCCACTCTGGCCAAAGAGTCTAAGACTGTATAGAGTCTGACATGACCTGATTTTCAGTTTTTGGACACAGGACTTTGGGCTTTTTTCCCCCTGGCCAAAAAAAACTGCCAAAAACACAGTCTGTAAAATTCAAACGTAAGAAAGGTGGGAAACTGTCTTTTCTTCAATAATTCCTAAAGGCAATGAGCCCGGATGCTGATTTCTCCGTATGTGTATCAGAGACTCCTGGCTGATCCAGGGTGCCGAGTTTCAGACCCGTGCAACCTTTGGAAAGGTCAAAGGTCAGCCGCTGTGGTGTGTTTTTTGTAATAATTCCTAAAGGCATTGAGTCAGGAGTCTGATTTTTCCGTATGTGTATCAGGGACTAAAGCTTATCCCGGTTGCCGAGTTTCAGACCTGTGCAACTTTCGGAAAAGGTCAAAGGTCAGCCGTTCGGGTGTGTTTTTTGTAATAATTCCTAAAGGCATTAAGCCAGGAGTCTGATTTTTCCGTATGTGTATCAGGGACTAAGGCTTATCCAGGGTGCCGAGTTTCAGACCCGTGCAACCTTTGGAAAGGTCAAAGGTCAGCCGTTCGGGTGTGTTTTGTGTAATAATTCCTAAAGGCATTAAGCCAGGAGTCTGATTTTTCCGTATGTGTATCAGGGACTAAGGCTTATCCAGGGTGCCGAGTTTCAGACCCGTGCAACCTTTGGAAAGGTCAAAGGTCAGCCGTTCGGGTGTGTTTTTTGTAATAATTCCTAAAGGCATTAAGCCAGGAGTCTGATTTTTCCGTATGTGTATCAGGGACTAAGGCTGATTGAGGGTATTTTAATCTTTTTTCTACTGTCCTATAATATGAAGTTAACATCTTATAAGGTATATTGATGTACCCTCAGTGTTTGAATTTATAA
This sequence comes from Solea solea, assembly GCF_958295425.1. Taxonomy (NCBI): domain Eukaryota; kingdom Metazoa; phylum Chordata; class Actinopteri; order Pleuronectiformes; family Soleidae; genus Solea; species Solea solea. Next base: position 250,203 of record NC_081153.1, on the reverse strand, counting down.
TGATTTCACTGTTTGGATGTGTTTTTCTATTTGTGTCTGTTTTTGTGCGCATTCAGCAGGGATACGGCTGTTTTCGGAATTTTTTTCATTTTTCTACTGTCCCATAACATAAATCTCACAAATAAAGTTAAAATCTTATAGGATATAGTTATATACCTTCAGTGTTTGATTTTGCAATGATTTCACTGTTTGGATGTGTTTTTCTATTTGTCTCTGTTTTTGTGTGCATTCAGCAGGGATACGGCTGTTTTCTGATTTTTTTCATTTTTTTATTGTCCCATAACATAAACCTCACAAATAAAGTTAACATCTCATAAGATATAGTTATATACCTTCAGTGTTTGATTTTGCAATGATTTCACTGTTTGAATGTGTTTTTCTATTTTTGTCTGTTTTTGTGCGCATTCAGCTGGAATACGACTGTTTTCTGATTTTTTTTCATTTTTCTACTGTCCCATAACATAAACCTCACAAATAAAGTTAACATCGTATAAGATATAGTTATATACCTTCAGTGTTTGATTTTGCAATGATTTCACTGTTTGAATGTGTTTTTCTATTTTTGTCTGTTTTTGTGCGCATTCAGCTGGAATACGACTGTTTTCTGATTTTTTTTCATTTTTCTACTGTCCCATAACATAAACCTCACAAATAAAGTTAACATATTATAAGATATTCTTCGGTACCCTCAGTGTTTGATTTTGCAATGATTTCACTTTTTTGATGTGTTTTTCTATTTGTGTCTGTTTTTGTGCGCATTCAGCTGGAATACGACTGTTTTCTGATTTTTTTTCATTTTCTACTGTCCCATAACATCAACCTCACAAATAAAGTTAACATCTTATAAGATATACTAATGTACTCTCGTCGTTCCGCTCGTCTTGGGACCCAAAACGACATATAAAATATTCACACTCCTGCGACCTGTAGAAATGTAGTTCCTCCAAAACTTCAACTCTGGCCAAAGAGTCTAAGACTGTATAGAGTCTGACATGACCTGATTTTCAGTTTTTGGACACAGGACTTTGGGCTTTTTTCCCCCTGGCCAAAAAAAACTGCCAAAAACACAGTCTGTAAAATTCAAACGTAAGAAAGGTGGGAAACTGTCTTTTCTTCAATAATTCCTAAAGGCAATGAGCCCGGATGCTGATTTCTCCGTATGTGTATCAGAGACTCCTGGCTGATCCAGGGTGCCGAGTTTCAGACCCGTGCAACCTTTGGAAAGGTCAAAGGTCAGCCGCTGTGGTGTGTTTTTTGTAATAATTCCTAAAGGCATTGAGTCAGGAGTCTGATTTTTCCGTATGTGTATCAGGGACTAAAGCTTATCCCGGTTGCCGAGTTTCAGACCTGTGCAACTTTCGGAAAAGGTCAATGGTCAGCCGTTCGGGTGTGTTTTTTGTAATAATTCCTTAAGGCATTAAGCCAGGAGTCTGATTTTTCCGTGTGTGTATCAGGGACTAAGGCTAATCTAGGGTGCCGAGTTTAAGACCTGTGTAACCTTCGGAAAGGTCAAAGGTCAGCCGTTTAGGTGTGTTTTTTGTAATAATTCCTAAAGGCATTAAGCCAGGAGTCTGATTTTTCCGTATGTGTATCAGGGACTAAGGCTGATCGAGGGTATTTTAATCTTTTTTCTACTGTCCTATAATATGAAGTTAACATCTTATAAGGTATATTGATGTACCCTCAGTGTTTGAATTTATAATGATTTCACTGTTTGGATGTGTTTTTCTATTTGTGTCTGTTTTTGTGCGCATTCAGCAGGGATACGGCTGTTTTCGGAATTTTTTTTCATTTTTCTACTGTCCCATAACATAAACCTCACAAAAAAAGTTAAAATCTTATAGGATATAGTTATATACCTTCAGTGTTTGATTTTGCAATTATTTCACTGTTTGGATGTGTATTTCTATTTGTCTCTGTTTTTGTGTGCATTCAGCAGGGATACGGCTGTTTTCTGATTTTTTTCATTTTTTTATTGTCCCATAACATAAACCTCACAAATAAAGTTAACATCTCATAAGATATAGTTATATACCTTCAGTGTTTGATTTTGCAATGATTTCACTGTTTAATGTGTTTTTCTATTTTTGTCTGTTTTTGTGTGCATTCAGCTGGAATACGACTGTTTCCTGATTTTTTTTCATTTTCTACTGTCCCATAACATAAACCTCACAAATAAAGTTAACATCGTATAAGATATAGTTATATACCTTCAGTGTTTGATTATGCAATGATTTCACTGTTTGAATGTGTTTTTCTATTTTTTCCTGTTTTTGTGCGCATTCAGCTGGAATACGACTGTTTTCTGATTTTTTTTCATTTTTCTACTGTCCCATAACATAAACCTCACAAATAAAGTTAACATCTTATAAGATATTCTTCGGTACCCTCAGTGTTTGATTTTGCAATGATTTCACTGTTTGGATGTGTTTTTCTATTTGTGTCTGTTTTTGTGCGCATTCAGCTGGAATACGACTGTTTTCTGATTTTTTTTCATTTTCTACTGTCCCATAACATAAACCTCACAAATAAAGTTAACATCTTATAAGATATACTAATGTACCCTCGTCGTTCCGCTCGTCTTGGGACCCCAAACGACATATGAAATATTCACACTCCTGCGACCTGTAGAAATGTAGTTCCTCCAAAACTTCCACTCTGGCCAAAGAGTCTAAGATTGTATAGAGTCTGACATGACCTGATTTTCAGTTTTTGGACACAGGACTTTGGGCTTTTTTCCCCCTGGCCAAAAAAAACTGCCAAAAACACAGTCTGTAAAATTCAAACGTAAGAAAGGTGGGAAACTGTCTTTTCTTCAATAATTCCTAAAGGCAATGAGCCCGGATTCTGATTTCTCCGTATGTGTATCAGGGACTCCTGGCTGATCCAGGGTGCCGAGTTTCAGACCCGTGCAACCTTTGGAAAGGTCAAAGGTCAGCCGCTCTGGTGTGTTTTTTGTTATAATTCCTAAAGGCATTGAGTCAGGAGTCTGATTTTTCCGTATGTGTATCAGGGACTAAAGCTTATCCCGGTTGCCGAGTTTCAGACCTGTGCAACTTTCGGAAAAGGTCAATGGTCAGCCGTTCGGGTGTGTTTTTTGTAATAATTCCTAAAGGCATTAAGCCAGGAGTCTGATTTTTCCGTATGTGTATCAGGGACTAAGGCTAATCCAGGGTGCCGAGTTTCAGACCCGTGCAACCTTTGGAAAGGTCAAAGGTCAGCCGTTCGGGTGTGTTTTTTGTAATAATTCCTAAAGGCATTAAGCCAGGAGTCTGATTTTTCTGTGTGTGTATCAGGGACTAAGGCTGATCCAGGGTGCCGAGTTTGAGACCTGTGCAACCTTCGGAAAGGTCAATGGTCAGCCGTTCGGGTTTGTTTTTTGTAATAATTCCTAAAGGCATTGAGCCAGGAGTCTGATTTTTCCGTATGTGTATCAGGGACTAAGGCTTATCTAGGGTGCCGAGTTTCAGACCTGTGTATCCTTCGGAAAGGTCAAAGGTCAGCCGTTTAGGTGTGTTTTTTGTAATAATTCCTAAAGGCATTAAGCCAGGAGTCTGATTTTTCCGTATGTGTATCAGGGACTAAGGCTGATCGAGGGTATTTTAAACTTTTTTCTACTGTCCTATAATATGAAGTTAACATCTTATAAGATATTCTTCGGTACCCTCAGTGTTTGATTTTGCAATGATTTCACTGTTTGGATGTGTTTTTCTATTTGTGTCTGTTTTTGTGCGCATTCAGCTGGAATACGACTGTTTTCTGATTTTTTTTCATTTTCTACTGTCCCATAACATCAACCTCACAAATAAAGTTAACATCTTATAAGATATACTAATGTACCCTCGTCGTTCCGCTCGTCTTGGGACCCCAAACGACATATGAAATATTCACACTCCTGCGACCTGTAGAAATGTAGTTCCTCCAAAACTTCCACTCTGGCCAAAGAGTCTAAGACTGTATAGAGTCTGACATGACCTGATTTTCAGTTTTTGGACACAGGACTTTGGGCTTTTTTCCCCCTGGCCAAAAAAAACTGCCAAAAACACAGTCTGTAAAATTCAAACGTAAGAAAGGTGGGAAACTGTCTTTTCTTCAATAATTCCTAAAGGCAATGAGCCCGGATGCTGATTACTCCGTATATGTATCAGAGACTCCTGGCTGATCCAGGGTGCCGAGTTTCAGACCCGTGCAACCTTTGGAAAGGTCAAAGGTCAGCCGTTCGGGTGTGTTTTTTGTAATAATTCCTAAAGGCATTAAGCAAGGAGTCTGATTTTTCCGTGTGTGTATCAGGGACTAAGGCTAATCTAGGGTGCCGAGTTTAAGACCTGTGTAACCTTCGGAAAGGTCAAAGGTCAGCCGTTTAGGTGTGTTTTTTGTAATAATTCCTAAAGGCATTAAGCCAGGAGTCTGATTTTTCCGTATGTGTATCAGGGACTAAGGCTGATCGAGGGTATTTTAATCTTTTTTCTACTGTCCTATAATATGAAGTTAACATCTTATAAGGTATATTGATGTACCCTCAGTGTTTGAATTTATAATGATTTCACTGTTTGGATGTGTTTTTCTATTTGTGTCTGTTTTTGTGCGCATTCAGCAGGGATACGGCTGTTTTCGGAATTGTTTTCATTTTTCTACTGTCCCATAACATAAACCTCACAAAAAAAGTTAAAATCTTATAGGATATAGTTATATACCTTCAGTGTTTGATTTTGCAATTATTTCACTGTTTGGATGTGTATTTCTATTTGTCTCTGTTTTTGTGTGCATTCAGCAGGGATACGGCTGTTTTCTGATTTTTTTCATTTTTTTATTGTCCCATAACATAAACCTCACAAATAAAGTTAACATCTCATAAGATATAGTTATATACCTTCAGTGTTTGATTATGCAATGATTTCACTGTTTGAATGTGTTTTTCTATTTTTTCCTGTTTTTGTGCGCATTCAGCTGGAATACGACTGTTTTCTGATTTTTTTTTCATTTTTCTACTGTCCCATAACATAAACCTCACAAATAAAGTTAACATCTTATAAGATATTCTTCGGTACCCTCAGTGTTTGATTTTGCAATGATTTCACTGTTTGGATGTGTTTTTCTATTTGTGTCTGTTTTTGTGCGCATTCAGCTGGAATACGACTGTTTTCTGATTTTTTTTCATTTTCTACTGTCCCATAACATAAACCTCACAAATAAAGTTAACATCTTATAAGATATACTAATGTTCCCTCGTCGTTCCGCTCGTCTTGGGACCCCAAACGACATATGAAATATTCACACTCCTGCGACCTGTAGAAATGTAGTTCTTTCAAAACTTCCACTCTGGCCAAAGAGTCTAAGATTGTATAGAGTCTGACATGACCTGATTTTCAGTTTTTGGACACAGGACTTTGGGCTTTTTTCCCCCTGGCCAAAAAAAACTGCCAAAAACACAGTCTGTAAAATTCAAACGTAAGAAAGGTGGGAAACTGTCTTTTCTTCAATAATTCCTAAAGGCAATGAGCCCGGATTCTGATTTCTCCGTATGTGTATCAGGGACTCCTGGCTGATCCAGGGTGCCGAGTTTCAGACCCGTGCAACCTTTGGAAAGGTCAAAGGTCAGCCGCTCTGGTGTGTTTTTTGTTATAATTCCTAAAGGCATTGAGTCAGGAGTCTGATTTTTCCGTATGTGTATCAGGGACTAAAGCTTATCCCGGTTGCCGAGTTTCAGACCTGTGCAACTTTCGGAAAAGGTCAATGGTCAGCCGTTCGGGTGTGTTTTTTGTAATAATTCCTAAAGGCATTAAGCCAGGAGTCTGATTTTTCCGTATGTGTATCAGGGACTAAGGCTAATCCAGGGTGCCGAGTTTCAGACCCGTGCAACCTTTGGAAAGGTCAAAGGTCAGCCGTTCGGGTGTGTTTTTTGTAATAATTCCTAAAGGCATTAAGCCAGGAGTCTGATTTTTCTGTGTGTGTATCAGGGACTAAGGCTGATCCAGGGTGCCGAGTTTGAGACCTGTGCAACCTTCGGAAAGGTCAATGGTCAGCCGTTCGGGTGTGTTTTTTGTAATAATTCCTAAAGGCATTGAGCCAGGAGTCTGATTTTTCCGTATGTGTATCAGGGACTAAGGCTTATCTAGGGTGCCGAGTTTCAGACCTGTGTATCCTTCGGAAAAGGTCAAAGGTCAGCCGTTTAGGTGTGTTTTTTGTAATAATTCCTAAAGGCATTAAGCCAGGAGTCTGATTTTTCCGTATGTGTATCAGGGACTAAGGCTGATCGAGGGTATTTTAAACTTTTTTCTACTGTCCTATAATATGAAGTTAACATCTTATAAGGTATATTGATGTACCCTCAGTGTTTGAATTTATAATGATTTCACTGTTTGGATGTGTTTTTCTATTTGTCTCTATTTTTGTGTGCATTCAGCAGGGATACGGCTGTTTTCTGATTTTTTTCATTTTTTTATTGTCCCATAACATAAACCTCACAAATAAAGTTAACATCTCATAAGATATAGTTATATACCTTCAGTGTTTGATTTTGCAATGATTTCACTGTTTGAGTGTGTTTTTCTATTTTTGTCTGTTTTTGTGCGCATTCAGCTGGAATACGACTGTTTTCTGATTTTTTTTCATTTTTCTACTGTCCCATAACATAAACCTCACAAATAAAGTTAACATCTTATAAGATATTCTTCGGTACCCTCAGTGTTTGATTTTGCAATGATTTCACTGTTTGGATGTGTTTTTCTATTGGTGTCTGTTTTTGTGCGCATTCAGCTGGAATACGACTGTTTTCTGATTTTTTTTCATTTTCTACTGTCCCATAACATCAACCTCACAAATAAAGTTAACATCTTATAAGATATACTAATGTACCCTCGTCGTTCCGCTCGTCTTGGGACCCCAAACGACATATGAAATATTCACACTCCTGCGACCTGTAGAAATGTAGTTCCTCCAAAACTTCCACTCTGGCCAAAGAGTCTAAGACTGTATAGAGTCTGACATGACCTGATTTTCAGTTTTTGGACACAGGACTTTGGGCTTTTTTCCCCCTGGCCAAAAAAAACTGCCAAAAACACAGTCTGTAAAATTCAAACGTAAGAAAGGTGGGAAACTGTCTTTTCTTCAATAAATCCTAAAGGCAATGAGCCCGGATGCTGATTACTCCGTATATGTATCAGAGACTCCTGGCTGATCCAGGGTGCCGAGTTTCAGACCCGTGCAACCTTTGGAAAGGTCAAAGGTCAGCCGTTCGGGTGTGTTTTGTGTAATAATTCCTAAAGGCATTAAGCCAGGAGTCTGATTTTTCCGTATGTGTATCAGGGACTAAGGCTTATCCAGGGTGCCGAGTTTCAGACCCGTGCAACCTTTGGAAAGGTCAAAGGTCAGCCGTTCGGGTGTGTTTTTTGTAATAATTCCTAAAGGCATTAAGCCAGGAGTCTGATTTTTCCGTATGTGTATCAGGGACTAAGGCTGATTGAGGGTATTTTAATCTTTTTTCTACTGTCCTATAATATGAAGTTAACATCTTATAAGGTATATTGATGTACCCTCAGTGTTTGAATTTATAATGATTTCACTGTTTGGATGTGTTTTTCTATTTGTGTCTGTTTTTGTGCGCATTCAGCAGGGATACGGCTGTTTTCTGAATTTTTTTAATTTTTCTACTGTCCCATAACATAAATCTCACAAATAAAGTTAAAATCTTATAGGATATAGTTATATACCTTCAGTGTTTGATTTTGCAATGATTTCACTGTTTGGATGTGTTTTTCTATTTGTCTCTGTTTTTGTGTGCATTCAGCAGGGATACGGCTGTTTTCTGATTTTTTTCATTTTTTTATTGTCCCATAACATAAACCTCACAAATAAAGTGAACATCTCATAAGATATAGTTATATACCTTCAGTGTTTGATTTTGCAATGATTTCACTGTTTGAGTGTGTTTTTCTATTTTTGTCTGTTTTTGTGCGCATTCAGCTGGAATACGACTGTTTTCTGATTTTTTTTCATTTTTCTACTGTCCCATAACATAAACCTCACAAATAAAGTTAACATCTTATAAGATATTCTTCGGTACCCTCAGTGTTTGATTTTGCAATGATTTCACTGTTTGGATGTGTTTTTCTATTTGTGTCTGTTTTTGTGCGCATTCAGCTGGAATACGACTGTTTTCTGATTTTTTTTCATTTTCTACTGTCCCATAACATCAACCTCACAAATAAAGTTAACATCTTATAAGATATACTAATGTACCCTCGTCGTTCCGCTCGTCTTGGGACCCCAAACGACATATGAAATATTCACACTCCTGCGACCTGTAGAAATGTAGTTCTTTCAAAACTTCCACTCTGGCCAAAGAGTCTAAGATTGTATAGAGTCTGACATGACCTGATTTTCAGTTTTTGGACACAGGACTTTGGGCTTTTTTCCCCCTGGCCAAAAAAAACTGCCAAAAACACAGTCTGTAAAATTCAAACGTAAGAAAGGTGGGAAACTGTCTTTTCTTCAATAATTCCTAAAGGCAATGAGCCCGGATTCTGATTTCTCCGTATGTGTATCAGGGACTCCTGGCTGATCCAGGGTGCCGAGTTTCAGACCCGTGCAACCTTTGGAAAGGTCAAAGGTCAGCCGCTCTGGTGTGTTTTTTGTAATAATTCCTAAAGGCATTGAGCCAGGAGTCTGATTTTTCCGTATGTGTATCAGGGACTAAGGCTTATCTAGGGTGCCGAGTTTCAGACCTGTGTATCCTTCGGAAAAGGTCAAAGGTCAGCCGTTTAGGTGTGTTTTTTGTAATAATTCCTAAAGGCATTAAGCCAGGAGTCTGATTTTTCCGTATGTGTATCAGGGACTAAGGCTGATCGAGGGTATTTTAAACTTTTTTCTACTGTCCTATAATATGAAGTTAACATCTTATAAGGTATATTGATGTACCCTCAGTGTTTGAATTTATAATGATTTCACTGTTTGGATGTGTTTTTCTATTTGTCTCTATTTTTGTGTGCATTCAGCAGGGATACGGCTGTTTTCTGATTTTTTTCATTTTTTTATTGTCCCATAACATAAACCTCACAAATAAAGTTAACATCTCATAAGATATAGTTATATACCTTCAGTGTTTGATTATGCAATGATTTCACTGTTTGAATGTGTTTTTCTATTTTTTCCTGTTTTTGTGCGCATTCAGCTGGAATACGACTGTTTTCTGATTTTTTTTTCATTTTTCTACTGTCCCATAACATAAACCTCACAAATAAAGTTAACATCTTATAAGATATTCTTCGGTACCCTCAGTGTTTGATTTTGCAATGATTTCACTGTTTGGATGTGTTTTTCTATTTGTGTCTGTTTTTGTGCGCATTCAGCTGGAATACGACTGTTTTCTGATTTTTTTTCATTTTCTACTGTCCCATAACATAAACCTCACAAATAAAGTTAACATCTTATAAGATATACTAATGTACCCTCGTCGTTCCGCTCGTCTTGGGACCCCAAACGACATATGAAATATTCACACTCCTGCGACCTGTAGAAATGTAGTTCTTTCAAAACTTCCACTCTGGCCAAAGAGTCTAAGATTGTATAGAGTCTGACATGACCTGATTTTCAGTTTTTGGACACAGGACTTTGGGCTTTTTTCCCCCTGGCCAAAAAAAACTGCCAAAAACACAGTCTGTAAAATTCAAACGTAAGAAAGGTGGGAAACTGTCTTTTCTTCAATAATTCCTAAAGGCAATGAGCCCGGATTCTGATTTCTCCGTATGTGTATCAGGGACTCCTGGCTGATCCAGGGTGCCGAGTTTCAGACCCGTGCAACCTTTGGAAAGGTCAAAGGTCAGCCGCTCTGGTGTGTTTTTTGTTATAATTCCTAAAGGCATTGAGTCAGGAGTCTGATTTTTCCGTATGTGTATCAGGGACTAAAGCTTATCCCGGTTGCCGAGTTTCAGACCTGTGCAACTTTCGGAAAAGGTCAATGGTCAGCCGTTCGGGTGTGTTTTTTGTAATAATTCCTAAAGGCATTAAGCCAGGAGTCTGATTTTTCCGTATGTGTATCAGGGACTAAGGCTAATCCAGGGTGCCGAGTTTCAGACCCGTGCAACCTTTGGAAAGGTCAAAGGTCAGCCGTTCGGGTGTGTTTTTTGTAATAATTCCTAAAGGCATTAAGCCAGGAGTCTGATTTTTCTGTGTGTGTATCAGGGACTAAGGCTGATCCAGGGTGCCGAGTTTGAGACCTGTGCAACCTTCGGAAAGGTCAATGGTCAGCCGTTCGGGTGTGTTTTTTGTAATAATTCCTAAAGGCATTGAGCCAGGAGTCTGATTTTTCCGTATGTGTATCAGGGACTAAGGCTTATCTAGGGTGCCGAGTTTCAGACCTGTGTATCCTTCGGAAAAGGTCAAAGGTCAGCCGTTTAGGTGTGTTTTTTGTAATAATTCCTAAAGGCATTAAGCCAGGAGTCTGATTTTTCCGTATGTGTATCAGGGACTAAGGCTGATCGAGGGTATTTTAAACTTTTTTCTACTGTCCTATAATATGAAGTTAACATCTTATAAGGTATATTGATGTACCCTCAGTGTTTGAATTTATAATGATTTCACTGTTTGGATGTGTTTTTCTATTTGTCTCTATTTTTGTGTGCATTCAGCAGGGATACGGCTGTTTTCTGATTTTTTTCATTTTTTTATTGTCCCATAACATAAACCTCACAAATAAAGTTAACATCTCATAAGATATAGTTATATACCTTCAGTGTTTGATTTTGCAATGATTTCACTGTTTGAGTGTGTTTTTCTATTTTTGTCTGTTTTTGTGCGCATTCAGCTGGAATACGACTGTTTTCTGATTTTTTTTCATTTTTCTACTGTCCCATAACATAAACCTCACAAATAAAGTTAACATCTTATAAGATATTCTTCGGTACCCTCAGTGTTTGATTTTGCAATGATTTCACTGTTTGGATGTGTTTTTCTATTGGTGTCTGTTTTTGTGCGCATTCAGCTGGAATACGACTGTTTTCTGATTTTTTTTCATTTTCTACTGTCCCATAACATCAACCTCACAAATAAAGTTAACATCTTATAAGATATACTAATGTACCCTCGTCGTTCCGCTCGTCTTGGGACCCCAAACGACATATGAAATATTCACACTCCTGCGACCTGTAGAAATGTAGTTCCTCCAAAACTTCCACTCTGGCCAAAGAGTCTAAGACTGTATAGAGTCTGACATGACCTGATTTTCAGTTTTTGGACACAGGACTTTGGGCTTTTTTCCCCCTGGCCAAAAAAAACTGCCAAAAACACAGTCTGTAAAATTCAAACGTAAGAAAGGTGGGAAACTGTCTTTTCTTCAATAATTCCTAAAGGCAATGAGCCCGGATGCTGATTACTCCGTATATGTATCAGAGACTCCTGGCTGATCCAGGGTGCCGAGTTTCAGACCCGTGCAACCTTTGGAAAGGTCAAAGGTCAGCCGTTCGGGTGTGTTTTGTGTAATAATTCCTAAAGGCATTAAGCCAGGAGTCTGATTTTTCCGTATGTGTATCAGGGACTAAGGCTTATCCAGGGTGCCGAGTTTCAGACCCGTGCAACCTTTGGAAAGGTCAAAGGTCAGCCGTTCGGGTGTGTTTTTTGTAATAATTCCTAAAGGCATTAAGCCAGGAGTCTGATTTTTCCGTATGTGTATCAGGGACTAAGGCTGATTGAGGGTATTTTAATCTTTTTTCTACTGTCCTATAATATGAAGTTAACATCTTATAAGGTATATTGATGTACCCTCAGTGTTTGAATTTATAATGATTTCACTGTTTGGATGTGTTTTTCTATTTGTGTCTGTTTTTGTGCGCATTCAGCAGGGATACGGCTGTTTTCTGAATTTTTTTAATTTTTCTACTGTCCCATAACATAAATCTCACAAATAAAGTTAAAATCTTATAGGATATAGTTATATACCTTCAGTGTTTGATTTTGCAATGATTTCACTGTTTGGATGTGTTTTTCTATTTGTCTCTGTTTTTGTGTGCATTCAGCAGGGATACGGCTGTTTTCTGATTTTTTTCATTTTTTTATTGTCCCATAACATAAACCTCACAAATAAAGTGAACATCTCATAAGATATAGTTATATACCTTCAGTGTTTGATTTTGCAATGATTTCACTGTTTGAGTGTGTTTTTCTATTTTTGTCTGTTTTTGTGCGCATTCAGCTGGAATACGACTGTTTTCTGATTTTTTTTCATTTTTCTACTGTCCCATAACATAAACCTCACAAATAAAGTTAACATCTTATAAGATATTCTTCGGTACCCTCAGTGTTTGATTTTGCAATGATTTCACTGTTTGGATGTGTTTTTCTATTTGTGTCTGTTTTTGTGCGCATTCAGCTGGAATACGACTGTTTTCTGATTTTTTTTCATTTTCTACTGTCCCATAACATCAACCTCACAAATAAAGTTAACATCTTATAAGATATACTAATGTACCCTCGTCGTTCCGCTCGTCTTGGGACCCCAAACGATATATGAAATATTCACACTCCTGCGACCTGTAGAAATGTAGTTCCTCCAAAACTTCCACTCTGGCCAAAGAGTCTAAGACTGTATAGAGTCTGACATGACCTGATTTTCAGTTTTTGGACACAGGACTTTGGGCTTTTTTCCCCCTGGCCAAAAAAAACTGCCAAAAACACAGTCTGTAAAATTCAAACGTAAGAAAGGTGGGAAACTGTCTTTTCTTCAATAATTCCTAAAGGCAATGAGCCCGGATGCTGATTTCTCCGTATGTGTATCAGAGACTCCTGGCTGATCCAGGGGGCCGAGTTTCAGACCCGTGCAACCTTTGGAAAGGTCAAAGGTCAGCCGCTGTGGTGTGTTTTTTGTAATAATTCCTAAAGGCATTGAGTCAGGAGTCTGATTTTTCCGTATGTGTATCAGGGACTAAAGCTTATCCCGGTTGCCGAGTTTCAGACCTGTGCAACTTTCGGAAAAGGTCAAAGGTCAGCCGTTCGGGTGTGTTTTTTGTAATAATTCCTAAAGGCATTAAGCCAGGAGTCTGATTTTTCCGTATGTGTATCAGGGACTAAGGCTTATCCAGGGTGCCAAGTTTCAGACCCGTGCAACCTTTGGAAAGGTCAAAGATCAGCCGTTCGGGTGTGTTTTGTGTAATAATTCCTAAAGGCATTAAGCCAGGAGTCTGATTTTTCCGTATGTGTATCAGGGACTAAGGCTTATCCAGGGTGCCGAGTTTCAGAGCCGTGCAACCTTTGGAAAGGTCAAAGGTCAGCCGTTCGGGTGTGTTTTTTGTAATAATTCCTAAAGGCATTAAGCCAGGAGTCTGATTTTTCCGTATGTGTATCAGGGACTAAGGCTGATTGAGGGTATTTTAATCTTTTTTCTACTGTCCTATAATATGAAGTTAACATCTTATAAGGTATATTGATGTACCCTCAGTGTTTGAATTTATAATGATTTCACTGTTTGGATGTGTTTTTCTATTTGTGTCTGTTTTTGTGCGCATTCAGCAGGGATACGGCTGTTTTCGGAATTTTTTTCATTTTTCTACTGTCCCATAACATAAATCTCACAAATAAAGTTAAAATCTTATAGGATATAGTTATATACCTTCAGTGTTTGATTTTGCAATGATTTCACTGTTTGGATGTGTTTTTCTATTTGTCTCTGTTTTTGTGTGCATTCAGCAGGGATACGGCTGTTTTCTGATTTTTTTTAATTTTTCTATTGTCCCATAACATAAACCTCACAAATAAAGTTAACATCTCATAAGATATAGTTATATACCTTCAGTGTTTGATTTTGCAATGATTTCACTGTTTGAATGTGTTTTTCTATTTTTGTCTGTTTTTGTGCGCATTCAGCTGGAATACGACTGTTTTCTGATTTTTTTTCATTTTTCTACTGTCCCATAACATAAACCTCACAAATAAAGTTAACATCGTATAAGATATAGTTATATACCTTCAGTGTTTGATTTTGCAATGATTTCACTGTTTGAATGTGTTTTTCTATTTTTGTCTGTTTTTGTGCGCATTCAGCTGGAATACGACTGTTTTCTGATTTTTTTTCATTTTTCTACTGTCCCATAACATAAACCTCACAAATAAAGTTAACATATTATAAGATATTCTTCGGTACCCTCAGTGTTTGATTTTGCAATGATTTCACTTTTTTGATGTGTTTTTCTATTTGTGTCTGTTTTTGTGCGCATTCAGCTGGAATACGACTGTTTTCTGATTTTTTTTCATTTTCTACTGTCCCATAACATCAACCTCACAAATAAAGTTAACATCTTATAAGATATACTAATGTACTCTCGTCGTTCCGCTCGTCTTGGGACCCAAAACGACATATAAAATATTCACACTCCTGCGACCTGTAGAAATGTAGTTCCTCCAAAACTTCCACTCTGGCCAAAGAGTCTAAGACTGTATAGAGTCTGACATGACCTGATTTTCAGTTTTTGGACACAGGACTTTGGGCTTTTTTCCCCCTGGCCAAAAAAAACTGCCAAAAACACAGTCTGTAAAATTCAAACGTAAGAAAGGTGGGAAACTGTCTTTTCTTCAATAATTCCTAAAGGCAATGAGCCCGGATGCTGATTTCTCCGTATGTGTATCAGAGACTCCTGGCTGATCCAGGGTGCCGAGTTTCAGACCCGTGCAACCTTTGGAAAGGTCAAAGGTCAGCCGCTGTGGTGTGTTTTTTGTAATAATTCCTAAAGGCATTGAGTCAGGAGTCTGATTTTTCCGTATGTGTATCAGGGACTAAAGCTTATCCCGGTTGCCGAGTTTCAGACCTGTGCAACTTTCGGAAAAGGTCAATGGTCAGCCGTTCGGGTGTGTTTTTTGTAATAATTCCTAAAGGCATTAAGCCAGGAGTCTGATTTTTCCGTATGTGTATCAGGGACTAAGGCTAATCCAGGGTGCCGAGTTTCAGACCCGTGCAACCTTTGGAAAGGTCAAAGGTCAGCCGTTCGGGTGTGTTTTTTGTAATAATTCCTAAAGGCATTAAGCAAGGAGTCTGATTTTTCCGTGTGTGTATCAGGGACTAAGGCTAATCTAGGGTGCCGAGTTTAAGACCTGTGTAACCTTCGGAAAGGTCAAAGGTCAGCCGTTTAGGTGTGTTTTTTGTAATAATTCCTAAAGGCATTAAGCCAGGAGTCTGATTTTTCCGTATGTGTATCAGGGACTAAGGCTGATCGAGGGTATTTTAATCTTTTTTCTACTGTCCTATAATATGAAGTTAACATCTTATAAGGTATATTGATGTACCCTCAGTGTTTGAATTTATAATGATTTCACTGTTTGGATGTGTTTTTCTATTTGTGTCTGTTTTTGTGCGCATTCAGCAGGGATACGGCTGTTTTCGGAATTTTTTTCATTTTTCTACTGTCCCATAACATAAACCTCACAAAAAAAGTTAAAATCTTATAGGATATAGTTATATACCTTCAGTGTTTGATTTTGCAATTATTTCACTGTTTGGATGTGTATTTCTATTTGTCTCTGTTTTTGTGTGCATTCAGCAGGGATACGGCTGTTTTCTGATTTTTTTCATTTTTTTATTGTCCCATAACATAAACCTCACAAATAAAGTTAACATCTCATAAGATATAGTTATATACCCTCAGTGTTTGATTTTGCAATGATTTCACTGTTTGGATGTGTTTTTCTATTTGTGTCTGTTTTTGTGCGCATTCAGCTGGAATACAACTGTTTTCTGATTTTTTTTCATTTTCTACTGTCCCATAACATAAACCTCACAAATAAAGTTAACATCTTATAAAATATACTAATGTACCCTCGTCGTTCCGCTCGTCTTGGGACCCCAAACGACATATGAAATATTCACACTCCTGCGACCTGTAGAAATGTAGTTCCTCCAAAACTTCCACTCTGGCCAAAGAGTCTAAGACTGTATAGAGTCTGACATGACCTGATTTTCAGTTTTTGGACACAGGACTTTGGGCTTTTTTCCCCCTGCCCAAAAAAAACTGCCAAAAACACAGTCTGTAAAATTCAAACGTAAGAAAGGTGGGAAACTGTCTTTTCTTCAATAATTCCTAAAGGCAATGAGCCCGGATGCTGATTTCTACGTATGTGTATCAGGGACTCCTGGCTGATCCAGGGTGCCGAGTTTCAGACCCGTGCAACCTTTGGAAAGGTCAAAGGTCAGCCGCTATGGTGTGTTTTTTGTAATAATTCCTAAAGGCATTGAGTCAGGAGTCTGATTTTTCCGTATGTGTATCAGGGACTAAAGCTTATCCCGGTTGCCGAGTTTCAGACCCGTGCAACCTTTGGAAAGGTCAAAGGTCAGCCGTTCGGGTGTGTTTTTTGTAATAATTCCTAAAGGCATTGAGCCAGGAGTCTGATTTTTCCGTGTGTGTATCAGGGACTAAGGCTGATCCAGGGTGCCGAGTTTCAGACCTGTGCAACCTTCGGAAAGGTCAAAGGTCAGCCGTTTAGGTGTGTTTTTTGTAATAATTCCTAAAGGCATTAAGCCAGGAGTCTGATTTTTCCGTATGTGTATCAGGGACTAAGGCTGATCGAGGGTATTTTAATCTTTTTTCTACTGTCCTATAACTGATTTTTTTCATTTTTTTATTGTCCCATAACATAAACCTCACAAATAAAGTTAACATCTCATAAGATATAGTTATATACCTTCAGTGTTTGATTTTGCAATGATTTCACTGTTTGAGTGTGTTTTTCTATTTTTGTCTGTTTTTGTGCGCATTCAGCTGGAATACGACTGTTTTCTGATTTTTTTTCATTTTTCTACTGTCCCATAACATAAACCTCACAAATAAAGTTAACATCTTATAAGATATTCTTCGGTACCCTCAGTGTTTGATTTTGCAATGATTTCACTGTTTGGATGTGTTTTTCTATTTGTCTCTGTTTTTGTGTGCATTCAGCAGGGATACGGCTGTTTTCTGATTTTTTTCATTTTTTTATTGTCCCATAACATAAACCTCACAAATAAAGTTAACATCGTATAAGATATAGTTATATACCTTCAGTGTTTGATTTTGCAATGATTTCACTGTTTGAATGTGTTTTTCTATTTTTGTCTGTTTTTGTGTGCATTCAGCTGGAATACGACTGTTTTCTGATTTTTTTTCATTTTTCTACTGTCCCATAACATAAACCTCACAAATAAAGTTAACATCGTATAAGATATAGTTATATACCTTCAGTGTTTGATTTTGCAATGATTTCACTGTTTGAATGTGTTTTTCTACTTTTGTCTGTTTTTGTGCGCATTCAGCTGGAATACGACTGTTTTCTGATTTTTTTTCATTTTTCTACTGTCCCATAACATAAACCTCACAAATAAAGTTAGCATCTTATAAGATATTCTTCGGTACCCTCAGTGTTTGATTTTGCAATGATTTCACTGTTTGGATGTGTTTTTCTATTTGTCTCTGTTTTTGTGCGCATTCAGCAGGGATACGGCTGTTTTCTGATTTTTTTCATTTTTCTACTGTCCCATAACATAAACCTCACAAATAAAGTTAACATCTCATAAGATATAGTTATATACCTTCAGTGTTTGATTTTGCAATGATTTCACTGTTTGGATGTGTTTTTCTATTTGTCTCTGTTTTTGTGCGCATTCAGCAGGGATACGGCTGTTTTCTGATTTTTTTCATTTTTCTACTGTCCCATAACATAAACCTCACAAAGGGTGATTTAGATTTCTCTTTTGTTTATTCACTGCATTTTGTTGATTGATGATTGATTCATTTTTTTCACAACTGCCTAAAACCTTTGCACAGTACTGTGGACAGTAGAAAAAAATCCGAAAACAGCCTTATCTCGGCTGGATGCGCACACAAACAGACACCAATAGAAAAACACATCCCAACAGTGAAATCATTGCAAAATCAAACACTGAGGGTACAGAAGTATATCTTATATGATGTTAACTTCATTAGTGAGTTTTATATTATGGGACAGTAGAAAAAAGAAAAAAATCCGAAAACAGCCTAACCTCAGCTGAATACGTCCAGTGAAAGTAAAATCATAAACTACTGATAAAAAATAAGGATTTTATACTTCATCAAAAAATGTTACCCTATTGTTTGTTGCAAAAAGTGAACTTTGACCTTATATTCCTCCAAAACGTATACAGTAAAAGTACTCCATACTACGAGTATATGAAGTATAAGTGGTACTGAGTTCAGTGAAAGTGAAATCATACACTACTAATACAAATTATGGATTTTAAACTTCATCAAAAACGGATGATCACACAGGTCATACAAAACATCTAGCTTATGTTTGATTTGATGTAATTATTTTACATGTAATCACTATAATATGATAGGGTTAGGGTTAGTTTTGATAAATTATTTAACCTTTTTCTTTTTCAGTACATTGTGACTGATGTTGATGAGGTCGAGGTCTTCAGCGTCTGAGGCTGTGTGAAACATTGTGTTTACCTGTAATTGCACCTGTGTAAACAAAACCAGACTTTTGTTTGGGTTCACGTAGAGGGCAAGTCTTTGAAGTCCCTCAAGATGCCTGTTTCTTTTTTTTACTCAAAGGAGTGAATGTGTGTATGAGCCTCTTTGTAGGTGTAGGTGCCTGTGTATCATGTCGATTTGAACTTGATGTGAGAACAAGAAGTGCCTGGAGTTGCACATACACACAGACACACAGACACAGACACACACAGACACAGACACAGACACACACACACACACACACACACACACGCACACACACACACACACACACACATTTATTCCTAAACCCACATTCACACCATACTATGATATCCCTAAAATACACCCACATCATTTTAGCTTCAGATATTGATTGAATAGTGTGTTATATGATAATGAAAAATGTTGATATTCCCTGACAGTGGAAAATAACTTCACCTACACCAAATTTGAAGCAATTCTGTGTAAGATATCCTCAAAAAAAAATCCAAACGCACAAAGAATGCAGAGGACTAATCTGTAATGTTTTTATTACAAAAAATCTTGGAAGGGAAAATTTCTGCCATGCATGTATGGTGAAACAAAGGGGCAGTTTATTTCAACTACTACTGTAGCTTTAAGATAATTATCGACCATCATCACACTCCAACGCAACGTAGTTCCCCACCACAGCAGCAGCGGATTAATATCCAAAACGTGAACAGGTTAGTGTCTGCTCAGCAGGTGGATGAACATGTAATGGAGTTGCAGCATCAGTCGCTGACCAAGGAATTACTAGGGAAGTTGGTGGTAGAGGGAGGCTATTGACATGTCACAGGAAGATGCTCAAAAATGTAGAGGTAAGTGAAATTTTACATTATTATAATGAGCTAAACAGCAGGCCATTGCTAAAATGTGTTCGTTAATTACAGTAACTACGTCTTTTCACTACATACATACACATGCATTTAAACACACACGCATTAATCGAAATATAGTTAATACTAATATATGCACATGTAAATGTTCCATGCTCTTTTTTTTCTTTTTCGCTTTGCTGTTTTTTGCGAAAGTTTAGTGTTTAAATGCAGTCAGTATCCTATCTCTGAGATGGTGTTGTCTGCGACGTTACACGGGAGCCAGACTTTCTGTCTGAACAGTTCCACTGTGAGAACCGATGTCCTCTCACCCGGACCCGCAGCTGCAAAGCTCCCGTTTTCGCGGAACCGCTTGCTGTGTTTCGGCTGCGTCTTCGGTTGTGAGGACTGTGGGTCACATTGCTGATCTGTTCAGAGAGCTTCGCTGGTGCTGCTGCTGCACTGTCCTGTCTATTTAACAAGTAGGCTATACACTAAATCTATCCCTCTATTCTTAAAAATTAGGTCCACTCTGAATGTTGATACAGTGTGGGTGTTGTAATTATTATTTTTTTTTTATGACAGTCTTTTCCATTCTTACAACGCACAGTTAACGTGACTGGATTCTGCTTCATCCGGGGAAAGAGGTTGACCCTCAGGCTTTGGACACCTACAGTATTTAGTTGATGAAAAACTGTTTCCTTAACCCTCAGGCTTCATTATGATTCATTTCCACTGTGTTAGTGCATATGGCACACTTTCTTGTAAGAAGGTCTCTTGGCAAATTGGAATTCAAATGAAAACATTTTATTAATAGATCAATAGAACACTGAACATTGTTTTCACCATACACTTGAGTATATGGCAGGAATGTTCACTCCCAAGAATTGTTGTCATAAAAGATTAATACTTTTGTCCTGCATCAGTCCTCCTCAAAACCACCAAATATTCAATCATTTCCATATTACAAATGTCCTCTTTTCAAATTAAGAGGGGAGGGAGTACATGTTTTAGCTGATGCTACACAAAACTAACAATGCTTCAAAGTTAATATTGTGGGTAATCTTTGACATATTCAAGACTGATTAAAAAAAAAACTCCCAGCCATCCAACATTTGTCATATCTGTTGCCAGTACAACCCATGAAATGCTCATTTGTACTTGTCAGGAAGTCACTGCAGCTCTGACCTTGTAACCTAAATATGTTTCTGCTTCAAAATCACTTTGTTTCATACATGAGGCTAATGTCTGGCAGATTATACCAATCTTAGCCAATCTTCATCACTAAGTTTTATGTTAAATCCTGATTCCCATCTTTTATGTATTTTGTAGCATTTTTTTATATAGTCCCAATATAATTCTAATTGTGGTTTCTTTGTATGCGTTGATTATGATGATCTGGATCACACTATTCACTTCTCAGGAGGGGTCCATCCTGATCTCTTTCATATAGTAGTCTCTAAGTTGCAGGAATCCACAGAATTCATGATTGATTATCTAAATCCATTTTTTCTGTCATATTTCGGAAACTCTCAAGCTGTCCATCTTTCACCAAAACACACCATGCTGTGATTCCCTTGGTTGTCCACTGTTTAAATCCTATATCGTACCTAGTCGGTGTAAAATTGCTATCATATTCAATAAATTAGTGTCTTTCTGTATCTTATATTTTTTTATTATGCTGAACCATATTTTGTATGTGAACATCGTGATTGTGTCTATTTGGTTTTGAATCTTCTTGTATGTTTCTTTATCCCCAATTATATTCTGTACTGGGTTTTCTCCAAACTCTTTTTCTATTTCATTTCACTGTGTCTGGTTTGCACCAACCTACAATATATCTCAATTGGGCCGCATGGTAGTATTCCTTTAATTTTGGAAGTCTCATCCCTCCTTCTTTTGGCAGCTGGAGAGTTTCCAGTCTTATCGTGGGTCTTTTGCCACCCCAACTAACTTTGATATCATTTTATTCCAGCTCATAAATTGGGGTTTGGGGGACCTCTACTGGTAGGGCTTGGAATAGGTATAAGGGTCAGGGTCAGCGAGTCGGCAGCACCCCGCTTTACCCGCAGGCTGTAGCAGAGAGCCCCCCTTACAGCAACAACTTTGGCTCTTTCTCTCCCACTCCTGAATTCCCCGCCCCAGAGCCTGGTGATGATCATGAAACACCTTTTGTAGAGGTAGAGAAAAAGAAAAGAAAAGCTTGTTATAAAATAAATATATATAAATATATATATATATATATATTATAAAATCACGACAAACCCACACCATAACCCCCCAAACATTTATGACCTTCCCCAAAGTTTCATCTTGGAATGCCCATGGCATCCAATCAAATTCTTTTAGAGCCCAACAAATTAAATTCTTGTTGAAAACTGACTTTGACATATTATGTTGTCAAGAACTGAGACTGAACACAAGTAAAGAGTAAAGGTATCCAGCATGTGGAACAAAGGTCTAAGTGTAATTTCTATTGGCGAAAGTAAAGCTGATGGTGGGATCTTTTTTCTAAAACTGGTGATGTCACTATTATTCGTAAAACAAATGATTTCCTAATTTAATTCCTTGTAGATTGCTCATGTTGGATTGTTTTTACCGAGGAGAAAAAATACGAACGATACACATGTACACCTCTCATGAGAGAACAAACATTTTTCAACTTTTTAAAAGACTTAAAGAACCGCTATTGGTCGGATACAAAATTATTTTATGTGGCGACTTTAACACTGTCATCGATGTAAACGACAGAGTGAGCTCTAAAGTCTTGAAACTCAGCTCTGATGGTAATCGCTTGACTCAATTCAATTCTTATGTAGACTAATTGTGATCTTAACAAGTCCTGGCAAATTAAAGTAGGCACAAGCACCATGACGTCCAATCTGAAGCAGCATCCTGCAATTTGTCTTCTTATGTCATCACTTTTTTTCAAAGGATGTATGTTACAGTATTTTAAATAAAATACACATAATGGAAATATATTGGTACAAAATCTGAAGGAATTTTTCATCATCTCCAGAAAAGAGCATATTTCGTATTTTAAATATGTATTTTTTTTATACATGTATCAGAAATACTTCCCATCCCTGCTTAGAGACATTACGTGAAGGTTGAAAATTGTGTCGCTTTAAATAAAACCCATAACATGAGAATGTGCTTAAATTGAAGCACAATATATAATGATTATGTATAGAAAATGCACTCTGATTTTCGCAGTTGAAGCACAAGAATCTGGATCTTTACAAAACAAATGTTATCTATCCGCAATTCCTATACTCCTATTCCAAATATGTTTGTGATTTAAACAGCATTTGTCTAGTGTAACATTAGTGATACTTTTGCAGTAGTATATTTATTGTGAGACACAATTATAAATTTTTCCCAAATCTGTCCATGCCTCATCCATCTCTTCCTCTCCCTTCTTGTCTTCCTCCTCAGCACATGGAGAAGATCTCCATGCTGGCTTTCCATCCAGTTAAGATGCACAGCTGCTATGAGAAGGTGGTGAACCTGAGCCTTGAGGGTCTGCAGCAACAGTTTGACGTGAGCAGCCCGTCAGTGTTTGTCCAAAGGGCCCAGATCCCCATGAGAGGTGAAACCTCAACTACTGACTAACCAGTCTAATATAGGTTATTGGTTAACTGGTTAACACAATGGGAAGTTTCTATGAGAGCTAATCATTTTATTGACACTCATTATATTTCTTGATCATTTTCCTACACTGTAGCTCCTGTTTGACTAGAGTTTGTCAAATAGTTGAATGATGAGGTTCTGACTGTGGCATTGATCAAGGACACAGTAGAACTAAAGGCGAACATCTTTTGGTGGTTTGATAACTCAGTGGACAGTTAAACAGTTAAACATGCCACAATACAGACTGTGGACCTGGGTGTAGTACATTATCACATTATTTCATGGGATATTCCTATATGAGTCAGTTTGTCTGGTGTTACATGCATGTATGTCACAAAGTTAGGTACAAAACTACAAATTGTGTTTTACTAGATGTTTGAGCAGATCCTTCATCAGAGTCTCGAGTCTCAGGGTACAGAGGAGCTGTGTAAAGATCATCCAGCACTGCCAGGACAGAGTCATTAAGGTAATACACAAAGAAAACAGGCTTGTGCATCAAATTATTGCATCACATCTACATTAATATCTAATAATATTACACCTGGCATACTCCAGCCCTGGGAGTGAAACTTTTGGTCTGGCCTTGTTTTAGAGTTAAGGAAAATTCAGGTTCAACTTTATCAATTTATTAATTTTTGAGCAAGAGTCCAGGATACCGGGCTTATTATATTGCCCAGCTTAATCCCTTCTGTGCATCGTCCTCTGATATTTTCAAGCCTCAACTTGCCAGCTCCATGTTTATTTTTATTATATCAGAAAGTATGAGTGTGTGGATGAGCTAACTCATGCTTTTGAAGCATGATGATGGTCGCCACAGCGGTCGTCTTCCAGATAGAGATTAGATAGAAAATAAAAACTCCAAACTCAAGGAATAAACACTTGACTTTTGCGAGAACAGGTGAACGTCACATAGTGTACCCTGAGACATTATTGCTCTGGACCATAATCAAGTGGACTGATAAGAGATTACCGGCATCTTGTGAAATGTGCCAGTACACAAATAAAAGTGCCGGTTCTGTGTACTGGACAGTACCGGGCCACTTCTAGTTAATAATTGTACTGTAGTGACAGTGATGGTATTTTATGTACACTTAATGTCTCTTATGTGATCTTATTCTTTAACAAACAAGTGCACAATAAAAATTCACTGGGAATTCTAAACAGCACATTGCAATTTATTCAATTATTATCGGAGTATTGATCAGTAATACAGTGAAAATGAGAGGAAATGTTTAAGGTGTGCGCCCCTAAATGTTCTGCTTGCTCTCCTAAAACATTCAGTTATAGGGGGGGCTACTGTGCTCCTAGTAAAAAGTTAGTCTGGTGCCCTGCATACATTGTTCTAAAGGGTTTATGGTCTTAGTTCCTCTTCAGTAGAGCTGCATGTCCACAATGTAAATTTAATTTTACATTTAAATGCAGAGCTGTCAGTCCCACCGTGTGTGATTGACAGCTCTGCATTTCATGTTTGCAAAGTTGCAGTTATAGGTGGATTTGTAGTGGACAAGCTATCAGTATCCATCCCTTCTCTTATAACTATGGTTGTTTCTGGTTTCAAAAACTAACATGGTGTTGCCCAAAATACTAAACTCCAACATTTAAACAGGGGAGTCTACCCATCAGTGGCAACCCAAATAGTTGACACATCCCAACCTTATGAGAACCTGCCTCTCAAAATTTTATGGTTATGGATTCATATTTTATCTCTGACAAATGGAATGTGAACTATGATGAGGAAGGCATGACAATATTATAGCTATATCATGACATGAGACAAGATATGATCTTAGAATTTTGATATTGTCATATCGGGTATTTGTGATGAATTGTCCTGGTTTGAGAATTTTGGAGAAAATGAAGCTCAAAAGTCAAGATTTTGACAATTATTTTGCAACAATTTGTGACTTTGCACTGCCCTCTAGTGGCCTAATATGATTTCCCATGAAATATGTCACCTGCTTTGCATACTACAGCTCCTTATTTTTCCAGTGATCCCCTATATGTCCATATCTACTTTGGACTATAGGAGAAAGTCCATCTCAAATATGAATGCTGACTGAATTCTAGTGCAACCATTCCTGGATTTGCACTTCTCCCTACTGGCCGAAACGTGCATTTTTTTTAAGGTGGAATCGAAACTTAATAAAAATCGGAAGCGAATGCTGAAGGTGGCCCTACAGCATCATCATGTCATTGTTCCCAATAGAATGAGTGCGCGAGTTTTTGTTTTTTTATGTTAATATAATGTCAATGTATTATGTGATGATAACAATAATAATATTAACAGCAATAATAATAATAATAATATTAATAATAATGATATGATTACAACAATAATGTGTGCTGTGAAAGCAACATTTGTTGAAAAAAACATTGTAGAAATATTTTTTTGAAGTTTGATTATGACAAATAACCATACAGTTAACTGAACAAATGAAATGTACATCTTATAAGATATACTTCTGTACCCTCAGTGTTTTGCAAAGATTTCACTGTTTGGATGTGTTTTTCTATTGGTGTCTGTTTGTGTGCGCATTCAGCTGAGATAAGGCTGTTTCCGGATTTTTTTCATTTTTCTACTTTCCCATAACATAAACCTCACAAATGAAGTTAACATCTTAAAAAATTTAGTTCTGTACCCTCAGTGTTTGATTTTGCAATGATTTCACTGTTGGGATGTGTTTTTCTATAAGTGTCTGTTTGTGCCCTAGTCAGCTGAGATAAGGCTGTTTCCGGATTTTTTTCATTTTTCTACTTTCCCATAACATTAACCTCACAAATGAAGTTAACATCTTAAAAGATTTAGTTCTGTACCCTCAGTGTTTGATTTTGCAAATATTTCACTGTTGGGATGTGTTTTTCTATTGGTGTCTGTTTGTGTGCGCATCCAGCTGAGATAAGGCTGTTTCCGGATTTTTTTCATTTTTCTACTTTCCCATAACATTAACCTCACAAATGAAGTTAACATCTTAAAAGATTTAGTTCTGTACCCTCAGTGTTTGATTTTGCAATGATTTCACTGTTTGGATGTGTTTTTCTATTGGTGTCTGTTTGTGTGCGCATTCAGCTGAGATAAGGCTGTTTCCGGATTTTTTTCATTTTTCTACTTTCCCATAACATTAACCTCACAAATGAAGTTAACATCTTAAAAGATTTAGTTCTGTACCCTCAGTGTTTGATTTTGCAATGATTTCACTGTTTGGATGTGTTTTTCTATTGGTGTCTGTTTTGTGCGCATTCAGCTGAGATAAGGCTGTTTCCGGATTTTTTTCATTTTTCTACTTTCCCATAACATTAACCTCACAAATGAAATTAACATCTTAAAAGAGTTAGTTCTGTACCCTCAGTGTTTGATTTTGCAATGATTCCACTGTTTGGATGTGTTTTTCTATTAGTGTCTGTGTGTGTGCGCATTCTGCTGAGATATGGCTGTTTCCGGATTTAATTGAATTTTTCTACTTTCCCATAACATAAACCTTACAAATGAAGTTAACACCTTAAACGATTTAGTTCTGTACCCTCAGTGTTTGATTTTGCAATGATTTCACTGTTTGGATGTGTTTTTCTATTGGTGTCTGTTTTGTGCGCATTCAGCTGAGATAAGGCTGTTTCCGGATTTTTTTCATTTTTCTACTTTCCCATAACATAAACCTCACAAATGAAGTTAACATCTTAAAAGATTTAGTTCTGTACCCTCAGTGTTTGATTTTGCAATGATTCCACTGTTTGGATGTGTTTTTCTATTGGTGTCTGTTTGTGTGCGCATTCTGCTCAGATATGGCTGTTTCCGGATTTTATTAAATTTTTCTGCTGTCCCATAATATAAACCTCACAAATGAAGTTAACATCTTAAAAGATTTAGTTCTGTACACTCACTGTTTGATTTTGCAATGATTTCACTGTTGGGTTGTGTTTTTCTATTGGTGTCTGTTTGTGTGCGCATTCAGCTGAGATAAGGCTGTTTCCGGATTTTTTTCATTTTTCTACTTTCCCATAACATAAACCTCACAAATGAAGTTAACATCTTAAAAGATTTAGGTCTGTACCCTCAGTGTTTGATTTTGCAATGATTTCACTGTTTGGATGTGTTTTTCTATTGGTGTCTGTTTGTGTGCGCATTCAGCTGAGATAAGGCTGTTTCCGGATTTTTTTTATTTTTCTGCTGTCCCATAACATAAACCTCACAAATAAAGTTAACATCTTAAAAGATTTAGTTCTGTTCACTCACTGTTTGATTTTGCAATGATTTCACTGTTGGGTTGTGTTTTTCTATTGGTGTCTGTTTGTGTGCGCATTCAGCTGAGATAAGGCTGTTTCCGGATTGTTTTCATTTTTCTACTTTCCCATAACATAAACCTCACAAATGAAGTTAACATCTTAAAAGATTTAGTTCTGTACCTTCAAGTGTTTGATTTTGCAATGATTTCACTGTTTGGATGTGTTTTTCTATTGGTGTCTGTTTGTGTGCGCATTCAGCTGAGATAAGGCTGTTTCCGGATTTTTTTCATTTTTCTACTTTCCCATAACATAAACTCACAAATGAAGTTAACATCTTAAAAGATTTAGTTCTGTACCCTCAGTGTTTGATTTTGCAATGATTTCACTGTTTGGATGTGTTTTCTATTGGTGTCTGTTTGTGTGCGCATTCAGCTGAGATAAGGCTGTTTCCGGATTTTTTTCATTTTTCTACTTTCCCATAACATAAACCTCACAAATGAAGTTAACATCTTAAAAGATTTAGTTCTGTACACTCACTGTTTGATTTTGCAATGATTTCACTGTTTGGATGTGTTTTTCTATTGGTGTCTGTTTGTGTGCGCATTCAGCTGAGATAAGGCTGTTTCCGGATTTTTTTCATTTTTCTACTTTCCCATAACATAAACCTCACAAATGAAGTTAACATCTTAAAAGATTTAGTTCTGTACCCTCAGTGTTTGATTTTGCAATGATTTCACTGTTTGGATGTGTTTTTCTATTGGTGTCTGTTTGTGTGCGCATTCAGCTGAGATAAGGCTGTTTCCGGATTTGTTTCATTTTTCTACTTTCCCATAACATAAACCTCACAAATGAAGTTAACATCTTAAAAGATTTAGTTCTGTACACTCACTGTTTGATTTTGCAATGATTTCACTGTTGGGATGTGTTTTTCTATTGGTGTCTGTTTGTGTGCGCATTCAGCTGAGATAAGGCTGTTTCCGGATTTTTTTTATTTTTCTGCTGTCCCATAACATAAACCTCACAAATGAAGTTAACATCTTAAAAGATTTAGTTCTGTACCCTCAGTGTTTGATTTTGCAATGGTTTCACTGTTGGGATGTGTTTTCTATTGGTGTCTGTTTGTGTGCGCATTCAGCTGAGATAAGGCTGTTTCCGGATTTTTTTCATTTTTCTGCTGTCCCATAACATAAACCTCACAAATGAAGTTAACATCTTAAAAGATTTAGTTCTGTACACTCACTGTTTGATTTTGCAATGATTTCACTCTTGGGATGTGTTTTTCTATTGGTGTCTGTTTGTGTGCACATTCAGCTGAGATAAGGCTGTTTCCGGATTTTTTTTATTTTTCTGCTGTCCCATAACATAAACCTCACAAATGAAGTTAACATCTTAAAAGATTTAGTTCTGTACCCTCAGTGTTTGATTTTGCAATGATTTCACTGTTTGGATGTGTTTTTCTATTGGTGTCTGTTTGTGTGCGCATTCAGCTGAGATAAGGCTGTTTCCGGATTTTTTTAATTTTTCTACTTTCCCATAACATAAACCTCACAAATGAAGTTAACATCTTAAAAGATTTAGTTTTGTACCCTCAGTGTTTGATTTTGCAATGATTTCACTGTTTGGATGTGTTTATCTATTGGTGTCTGTTTGTGTGCGCATTCAGCTGAGATAAGGCTGTTTCCGGATTTTTTTCATTTTTCTACTTTCCCATAACATAAACCTCACAAATGAAGTTAACATCTTAAAAGATTTAGTTCTGTACCCTCAGTGTTTGATTTTGCAATGATTTCACTGTTTGGATGTGTTTTTCTATTGGTGTCTGTTTGTGTGCGCATTCAGCTGAGATAAGACTGTTTCCGGATTTTTTTCATTTTTCTGCTTTCCCATAACATTAACCTCACAAATGAAGTTAACATCTTAAAAGATTTAGTTCTGTACCCTCAGTGTTTGATTTTGCAATGATTTCACTGTTTGGATGTGTTTTTCTATTGGTGTCTGTTTGTGTGCGCATTCAGCTGAGATAAGGCTGTTTCCGGATTTTTTTAATTTTTCTACTTTCCCATAACATAAACCTCACAAATGAAGTTAACATCTTAAAAGATTTAGTTTTGTACCCTCAGTGTTTGATTTTGCAATGATTTCACTGTTTGGATGTGTTTTTCTATTGGTGTCTGTTTGTGTGCGCATTCAGCTGAGATAAGGCTGTTTCCGGATTTTTTTCATTTTTCTACTTTCCCATAACATAAACCTCACAAATGAAGTTAACATCTTAAAAGATTTAGTTCTGTACCCTCAGTGTTTGATTTTGCAATGATTTCACTGTTTGGATGTGTTTTTCTATTGGTGTCTGTTTGTGTGCGCATTCAGCTGAGATAAGGCTGTTTCCGGATTTTTTTCATTTTTCTACTTTCCCATAACATTAACCTCACAAATGAAGTTAACATCTTAAAAGATTTAGTTCTGTACCCTCAGTGTTTGATTTTGCAATGATTTCACTGTTTGGATGTGTTTTTCTATTGGTGTCTGTTTGTGTGCGCATTCAGCTGAGATAAGGCTGTTTCCGGATTTTTTTAATTTTTCTACTTTCCCATAACATAAACCTCACAAATGAAGTTAACATCTTAAAAGATTTAGTTTTGTACCCTCAGTGTTTGATTTTGCAATGATTTCACTGTTTGGATGTGTTTTTCTATTGGTGTCTGTTTGTGTGCGCATTCAGCTGAGATAAGGCTATTTCCGGATTTTTTTAATTTTTCTACTTTCCCATAACATAAACCTCACAAATGAAGTTAACATCTTAAAAGATTTAGTTCTGTACCCTCAGTGTTTGATTTTGCAATGATTTCACTGTTTGGATGTGTTTTTCTATTGGTGTCTGTTTGTGTGCGCATTCAGCTGAGATAAGGCTGTTTCCGGATTTTTTTCATTTTTCTACTTTCCCATAAAATAAACCTCACAAATGAAGTTAACATCTTAAAAGATTTAGTTCTGTACCCTCAGTGTTTGATTTTGCAATGATTTCACTGTTTGGATGTGTTTTTCTATTGGTGTCTGTTTGTGTGCACATTCAGCTGAGATAAGGCTGTTTCCGGATTTTTTTTATTTTTCTGCTGTCCCATAACATAAACCTCACAAATGAAGTTAACATCTTAAAAGATTTAGTTCTGTACACTCACTGTTTGATTTTGCAATGATTTCACTCTTGGGATGTGTTTTTCTATTGGTGTCTGTTTTGTGTGCGCATTCAGCTGAGATAAGGCTGTTTCCGTATTTTTTTCATTTTTCTACTTTCCCATAACATAAACCTCACAAATGAAGTTAACATCTTAAAAGATTTAGTTCTGTACCCTCAGTGTTTGATTTTGCAATGATTTCACTGTTTGGATGTGTTTTTCTATTGGTGTCTGTTTGTGTGCGATTCAGCTGAGATAAGGCTGTTTCCGGATTTTTTTCATTTTTCTACTTTCCCATAACATAAACCTCACAAATAAAGTTAACATCTTATAAGATATACTAATGTACCCTCGTCGTTCCGCTCGTCTTGGGACCCCAAACGAAATATGAAATATTCACACTCCTGCGACCTGTAGAAATGTAGTTCCTCCAAAACTTCCACTCTGGCCAAAGAGTCTAAGACTGTATAGAGTCTGACATGACCTGATTTTCAGTTTTTGGATACAGGACTTTGGGCTTTTTTCCCCAGGCCAAAAAAAACTGCCAAAAACACAGTCTGTAAAATTCAAACGTAAGAAAGGTGGGAAACTGTCTTTTCTTCAGATCAATGAGCCAGGATGCTGATTTCTCCGTATGTGTATCAGGGACTCCTGGCTGATCCAGGGTGCCGAGTTTCAGACCTGTGCAACCTTTGGAAAGGTCAAAGGTCAGCCGCTCTGGTGTGTTTTTTGTAATAATTCCTAAAGGCATTAAGCCAGTGGTCTGATTTTTCCGTATCTGTCTCAGGGACTAAGGCTTATCCAGGGTGTCAAGTTTCAGACCCGTGCAACCTTTGGAAAGGTCAAAGGTCAGCCGTTCGGGTGTGTTTTTTGTAATAATTCCTAAAGGCATTGAGCCAGGAGTCTGTTTTCTCCGTATGTGTATCAGGGATTTAGGCTTATCCCGGGTGCAGAGTTTCAGACCTGTGCAACCTTCGGAAAGGTCAATAGTCAGTCGTTCGGGTGTGTTTTTTGTAATAATTCCTAAAGGCATTGAGTCAGGAGTCTGATTTTTCCGTATGTGTATCAGGGACTAAAGCTTATCCCGGTAGCCGAGTTTCAGACCTGTGCAACCTTCGGAAAGGTCAATGGTCAGCCGTTCGGGTGTGTTTTTTGTAATAATTCCTAAAGGCATTGAGTCAGGAGTCTGATTTTTCCGTATGTGTATCAGGGACTAAGGCTTATCCAGGTTGCCGAGTTTCAGACCTGTGCAACTTTCGGAAAAGGTCAATGGTCAGCCGTTCGGGTGTGTTTTTTGTAATAATTCCTAAAGGCATTAAGCCAGGAGTCTGTTTTTTCCGTATGTGTATCAGGGACTTAGGCTGATCGAGGGTATTTTAATCTTTTTTCTACTGTCCTATAATATGAAGTTAACATTTTATAAGGTATATTGATGTACCCTCAGTGTTTGAATTTATAATGATTTCACTGTTTGGATGTGTTTTTCTATTTGTGTCTGTTTTTGTGCGCATTCAGCAGGGATACGGCTGTTTTCGGATTTTTTTTCTTTTTTCTACTGTCCCATAACATGAACCTCACAAATAAAGTTAAAATCTTATAGGATATTGTTATATACCTTCAGTGTTTGATTTTGCAATGATTTCACTGTTTGGATGTGTTTTTCTATTTGTCTCTGTTTTTGTGTGCATTCAGCAGGGATACGGCTGTTTTCTGATTTCTTTCATTTTTTTATTGTCCCATAACATAAACCTCACAAATAAAGTTAACATCTCATAAGATATAGTTATATACCTTCAGTGTTAGATTTTGCAATGATTTCACTGTTTGAGTGTGTTTTTCTATTTTTATCTGTTTTTGTGCGCATTCAGCTGGAATACGACTGTTTTCTGATTTTTTTTCATTTTTCTACTGTCCCATAACATAAACCTCACAAATAAAGTTAACATCTTATAAGATATTCTTCGGTACCCTCAGTGTTTGATTTTACAATGATTTCACTGTTTGGATGCGTTTTTCTATTTGTGTCTGTTTTTGTGCGCATTCAGCTGGAATACGACTGTTTTCTGATTTTTTTTCATTTTTCTACTGTCCCATAACATAAATCTCACAAATAAAGTTAAAATCTTATAGGATATAGTTATATACCCTCAGTGTTTGATTTTGCAATGATTTCACTGTTTGGATGTGTTTTTCTATTTGTGTCTGTTTTTGTACGCATTCAGCTGGAATACGACTGTTTTCTGATTTTTTTTCATTTTCTACTGTCCCATAACATCAACCTCACAAATAAAGTTAACATCTTATAAGATATACTAATGTACCCTCGTCGTTCCGCTCGTCTTGGGACCCCAAACGACATATGAAATATTCACACTCCTGCGACCTGTAGAAATGTAGTTCCTCCAAAACTTCCACTCTGGCCAAAGAGTCTAAGACTGTATAGAGTCTGACATGACCTGATTTTCAGTTTTTGGACACAGGACTTTGGGCTTTTTTCCCCCTGGCCAAAAAAAACTGCCAAAAACACAGTCTGTAAAATTCAAACGTAAGAAAGGTGGGAAACTGTCTTTTCTTCAATAATTCCTAAAGGCAATGAGCCCGGATGCTGATTTCTCCGTATGTGTATCAGGGACTCCTGGCTGATCCAGGGTGCCGAGTTTCAGACCCGTGCAACCTTTGGAAAGGTCAAAGGTCAGCCGCTGTGGTGTGTTTTTTGTAATAATTCCTAAAGGCATTGAGTCAGGAGTCTGATTTTTCCGTATGTGTATCAGGGACTAAAGCTTATCCCGGTTGCCGAGTTTCAGACCTGTGCAACTTTCGGAAAAGGTCAAAGGTCAGCCGTTCGGGTGTGTTTTTTGTAATAATTCCTAAAGGCATTGAGCCAGGAGTCTGATTTTTCCGTATGTGTATCAGGGATTTAGTCTCATCCCCAGTGCAGAGTTTCAGACCTGTGCAACCTTTGGAAAGGTCAAAGGGTGTGTTTTTTGTAATAATTCCTAAAAGCATTAAGCCAGGAGTCTGATTTTTCCGTGTGTGTATCAGGGACTAAGGCTAATCTAGGGTGCCGAGTTTCAGACCTGTGCAACCTTCGGAAAGGTCAATGGTCAGCCGTTCGGGTGTGTTTTTTGTAATAATTCCTAAAGGCATTGAGCCATGAGTCTGATTTTTCCGTATGTGTATCAGGGACTCCTGGCTGATCCAGGGTGCCGAGTTTCAGACCTGTGCAACCTTCGGAAAGGTCAAAGGTCAGCCGTTCGTGTGTGTTTTTTGTAATAATTCCTTAAGGCATTGAGCCAGGAGTCTGATTTTTCTGTATGTGTATCAGGGATTTAGGCTTATCCCGGGTGCAGAGTTTTAGACCTGTGCAACCTTCGGAAAGGTCAATGGTCAGCCGTTCGGGTGTGTTTTTTGTAATAATTCCTAAAGGCATTGAGCCAGGAGTCTGATTTTTCCGTATGTGTATCAGGGATTTAGGCTTATCCCCGGTGCAGAGTTTCAGACCTGTGCAACCTTCGGAAAGGTCAATGGTCAGCCGTTCAGGTGTGTTTTTTGTAATAATTCCTAAAGGCATTGAGCCAGGAGTCTGATTTTTCCGTATGTGTATCAGGGATTTAGGCTTATCCCGGATGCAGAGTTTCAGACCTGTGTAACCTTCGGAAAGGTCAATGGTCAGCCGTTCGGGTGTGTTTTTTGTAATAATTCCTAAAGGCATTGAGTCAGGAGTCTGTTTTCTCCGTATGTGTATCAGGGACTAAAGCTTATCCCGGTTGCCGAGTTTCAGACCTGTGCAACCTTCGGAAAGGTCAATGGTCAGCCGTTCGGGTGTGTTTTTTGTAATAATTCCTAAAGGCATTGAGTCAGGAGTCTGTTTTCTCCGTATGTGTATCAGGGACTAAAGCTTATCCCGGTTGCCGAGTTTCAGACCTGTGTAACCTTCGGAAAGGTCAAAGGTCAGCCGTTTAGGTGTGTTTTTTGTAATAATTCCTAAAGGCATTAAGCCAGGAGTCTGATTTTTCCGTATGTGTATCAGGGACTAAGGCTGATCAAGGGTATTTTAATCTTTTTTCTACTGTCCTATAATATAATGTTAACATCTTATAAGGTATATTGATGTACCCTCAGTGTTTGAATTTATAATGATTTTACTGTTTGGATGTGTTTTTCTATTTGTGTCTGTTTTTGTGCGCATTCAGCAGGGATACGGCTGTTTTCGCAATTTTTTTCATTTTTCTACTGTCCCATAACATAAACCTCACAAATAAAGTTAAAATCTTATAAGATATAGTTATATACCTTCAGTGTTTGATTTTGCAATGATTTCACTGTTTGGATGTGTTTTTCTATTTGTCTCTGTTTTTGTGTGCATTCAGCAGGGATACGGCTGTTTTCTGATTTTTTTTCATTTTTCTACTGTCCCATAACATAAACCTCACAAATAAATTTAACATCTTATAAGATATAGTTATATACCTTCAGTGTTTGATTTTGCAATGATTTAACTGTTTGAATGTGTTTTTCTATTTTTGTCTGTTTTTGTTTGCAGTAAGCTGGAATACGACTGTTTTCTGATTTTTTTTTCATTTTTCTACTGTCCCATAACATAAACCTCACAAATAAAGTTAACATCTTATAAGATATTCTTCGGTACCCTCAGTGTTTGATTTTGCAATAGTTTCACTGTTAAGATGTGTTTTTCTATTTGTGTCTGTTTTTGTGCGCATTCAGCTGGAATACGACTGTTTTCTGATTTTTTTTCATTTTCTACTGTCCCATAACATAAACCTCACAAATAAAGTTAACATCTTATAAGATATACTAATGTACCCTCGTCGTTCCGCTCGTCTTGGGACCCCAAACGACATATGAAATATTCACACTCCTGCGACCTGTAGAAATGTAGTTCCTCCAAAACTTCCACTCTGGCCAAAGAGTCTAAGACTGTATAGAGTCTTCAGTTTTTGGACACAGGACTGTGGGCTTTTTTCCCCCTGGCCAAAAAAAACTGCCAAAAACACAGTCTGTAAAATTCAAACGTAAGAAAGGTGGGAAACTGTCTTTTCTTCAATAATTCCTAAAGGCAATGAGCCCGGATGCTGATTTCTCCGTATGTGTATCAGGGACTAAAGCTTATCCCGGTTGCCGAGTTTCAGACCTGTGCAACTTTCGGTAAAAGGTCAATGGTTAGCCGTTCGGGTGTGTGAATATTTCATATGTCGTTTGGGGTCCCAAGACGAGCGGAACGACGAGGGTACATTAGTATATCTTATAAGATGTTAACTTTATTTGTGAGGTTTATGTTATGGGACAGTAGAAACTCTGATTTTTCCGTATGTGTATCAGGGACTAAGGCTGATCGAGGGTATTTTAATCTTTTTTCTACCGTCCTATAATATGAAGTTAACATCTTATAAGGTATATTGATGTACCCTCAGTGTTTGATTTTGCAATGATTTCACTGTTTGGATGTGTTTTTCTATTTGTCTCTGTTTTTGTGCGCATTCAGCATGGATACGGCTGTTTTCGCAATTTTTTTCATTTTTCTACTGTCCCATAACATAAACCTCACAAATAAAGTTAACATCTCATAAGATATAGTTATATACCTTCAGTGTTTGATTTTGCAATGATTTCACTGTTTGGATGTGTTTTTCTATTTGTCTCTGTTTTTGTGCGCATTCAGCAGGGATACGGCTGTTTTCTGATTTTTTTCATTTTTCTACTGTCCCATAACATAAACCTCACAAAGGGTGATTTAGATTTCTCTTTTGTTTATTCACTGCATTTTGTTGATTGATGATTGATTCATTTTTTTCACAACTGCCTAAAACCTTTGCACAGTACTGTGGACAGTAGAAAAAAATCCGAAAACAGCCTTATCTCGGCTGGATGCGCACACAAACAGACACCAATAGAAAAACACATCCCAACAGTGAAATCATTGCAAAATCAAACACTGAGGGTACAGAAGTATATCTTATATGATGTTAACTTCATTAGTGAGGTTTATATTATGGGACAGTAGAAAAAAGAAAAAAATCCGAAAACAGCCTAACCTCAGCTGAATACGTCCAGTGAAAGTTAAATCATAAACTACTGATAAAAAATAAGGATTTTATACTTCATCAAAAAATGTTACCCTATTGTTTGTTGCAAAAAGTGAACTTTGACCCTATATTCCTCCAAAACGTATACAGTAAAAGTACTCCATACTACTAGTATATGAAGTATAGGTGGTACTGAGTTCAGTGAAAGTGAAATCATACACTACTAATACAAATTATGGATTTTAAACTTCATCAAAAACGGATGATCACACAGGTCATACAAAACATCTAGCTTATGTTTGATTTGATGTAATTATTTTACATGTAATCACTATAATATGATAGGGTTAGGGTTAGTTTTGATAAATTATTTAACCTTTTTCTTTTTCAGTACATTGTGACTGATGTTGATGAGGTCGAGGTCTTCAGCGTCTGAGGCTGTGTCTTTGACAGTCAGGATGAATTGAGCCCCAAACAAAGTGAAACATTGTGTTTACCTGTAATTGCACCTGTGTAAACAAAACCAGACTTTTGTTTGGGTTCACGTAGAGGGCAAGTCTTTGAAGTCCCTCAAGATGCCTGTTTCTTTTTTTTACTCAAAGGAGTGAATGTGTGTATGAGCCTCTTTGTAGGTGTAGGTGCCTGTGTATCATGTCGATTTGAACTTGATGTGAGAACAAGAAGTGCCTGGAGTTGCACATACACACAGATACACAGACACAGACACACACACACACACATTTATTCCTAAACCCACATTCACACCATACTATGATATCCCTAAAATACACCCACATCATTTTAGCTTCAGATATTGATTGAATAGTGTGTTATATGATAATGAAAAATGTTGATATTCCCTGACAGTGGAAAATAACTTCACCTACACCAAATTTGAAGCAATTTGGTGTAAGATATCCTCAAAAAAAAATCCAAACGCACAAAGAATGCAGAGGATTAATCTGTTATGTTTTTATTACAAAAAATCTTGGAAGCGAACATTTCTGCCATGCATGTGTGGTGAAACAAAGGGGCAGTTTATTTCAACTACTACTGTAGCTTTAAGATAATTATCGACCATCGTCACACTCCAACGCAACGTAGTTCCCCACCACAGCAGCAGCGGATTAATATCCAAAACGTGAACAGGTTAGTGTCTGCTCAGCAGGTGGATGAACATGTAATGGAGTTGCAGCATCAGTCGCTGACCAAGGAATTACTGGGGAAGTTGGTGGTAGAGGGAGGCTATTGACATGTCACAGGAAGATGCTCAAAAATGTAGAGGTAAGTGAAATTTTACATTATTATAATGAGCTAAACAGCAGGCCATTGCTAAAATGTGTTCGTTAATTACAGTAACTACGTCTTTAACTACATACATACACATGCATTTAAACACACACGCATTAATCGAAATATAGTTAATACTAATATATGCACATGTAAATGTTCCATGCTCTTTTTTTTTCGAAAGTTTAGTGTTTAAATGCAGTCAGTATCCTATCTCTGAGATGGTGTTGTCTGCGACGTTACACGGGAGCCAGACTTGCTGTCTGAACAGTTCCACTGTGAGAACCGATGTCCTCTCACCCGAACCCGCAGCTGCAAAGCTCCCGTTTTCGCGGAACCGCTTGCTGTGTTTCGGCTGCGTCTTCGGTTGTGAGGACTGTGGGTCACATTGCTGATCTGTTCAGAGAGCTTCGCTGGTGCTGCTGCTGCACTGTCCTGTCTATTTAACAAGTAGGCTATACACTAAATCTATCCCTCTATTCTTAAAAATGAGGTCCACTCTGAATGTTGATACAGTGTGGGTGTTGTAATTATTATTATTTTTTTATGACAGTCTTTTCCATTCTTACAACGCACAGTTAACGTGACTGGATTCTGCTTCATCCGGGGAAAGAGGCTGACCCTCAGGCTTTGGACACCTACAGTATTTAGTTGATGACAAACTGTTTCCTTAACCCTCAGGCTTCATTATGATTCATTTCCACTGTGTTAGTGCATATGGCACACTTTCTTGTAAGAAGGTCTCTTGGCAAATTGGAATTCAAATGAAAACATTTTATTAATAGATCAATAGAACACTGAACATTGTTTTCACCATACACTTGAGTATATGGCAGGAATGTTCACTCCCAAGAATTGTTGTCATAAAAGATTAATACTTTTGTCCTGCATCAGTCCTCCTCAAAACCACCAAATATTCAATCATTTCCATATTACAAATGTCCTCTTTTCAAATTAAGAGGGGAGGGAGTACATGTTTTAGCTGATGCTACACAAAACTAACAATGCTTCAAAGTTAATATTGTGGGTAATCTTTGACATATTCAAGACTGATTAAAAAAAAATCTCCCAGCCACCCAACATTTGTCATATCTGTTGCCAGTACAACCCATGAAATGCTCATTTGTACTTGTCAGGAAGTCACTGCAGCTCTGACCTTGTAACCTAAATATGTTTCTGCTTCAAAATCACTTTGTTTCATACATGAGGCTAATGTCTGGCAGATTATACCAATCTTAGCCAATCTTCATCACTAAGTTTTATGTTAAATCCTGATTCCCATCTTTTTTTTTATGTATTTTGTAGCATTTTTTTTATATAGTCCCAATATAATTCTAATTGTGGTTTCTTTGTATGCGTTGATTATGATGATCTGGATCACACTATTCACTTCTCAGGAGGGGTCCATCCTGATCTCTTTCATATAGTAGTCTCTAAGTTGCAGGAATCCACAGAATTCATGATTGATTATCTAAATCCTTTTTTTCTGTCATATTTTGGAAACTCTCAAGCTGTCCATCTTTCACCAAAACACACCATGCTGTGATTCCCTTGGTTGTCCACTGTTTAAATCCTATATCGTACCTAGTCGGTGTAAAATTGCTATCATATTCAATAAATTAGTGTCTTTCTGTATCTTATATTTTTTTATTATGCTGAACCATATTTTGTATGTGAACATCGTGATTGTGTCTATTTGGTTTTGAATCTTCTTGTATGTTTCTTTATCCCCAATTATATTCTGTACTGGGTTTTCTCCAAACTCTTTTTCTATTTCATTTCACTGTGTCTAGTTTGCACCAACCTACAATATATCTCAATTGGGCCGCATGGTAGTATTCCTTTAATTTTGGAAGTCTCATCCCTCCTTCTTCTTTTGGCAGCTGGAGAGTTTCCAGTCTTATCGTGGGTCTTTTGCCACCCCAACTAAACTTTGATATCATTTTATTCCAGCTCATAAATTGGGGCTTGGGGGACCTCTACTGGTAGGGCTTGGAATAGGTATAAGGGTCAGGGTCAGCGAGTTGGCAGCACCCCGCTTTACCCGCAGGCTGTAGCAGAGAGCCCCCCTTACAGCAACAACTTTGGCAACAACTTATTTTAAAATAAATATATATAAATATATATATATATATATATATATATATGTTATAAAATCACGACAAACCCACACCATAACCCCCCAAACATTTATGACCTTCCCCAAAGTTTCATCTTGGAATGCCCATGGCATCCAATCAAATTCTTTTAGAGCCCAACAAATTAAATTCTTGTTGAAAACTGACTTTGACATATTATGTTGTCAAGAACTGAGACTGAACACAAGTAAAGAGTAACGGTATCCAGCATGTGGAACAAAGGTCTAAGTGTAATTTCTATTGGCGAAAGTAAAGCTGATGGTGGGATCTTTTTTCTAAAACTGGTGATGTCACTATTATTCGTAAAACGAATGATTTCCTAATTTAATTCCTTGTAGATTGCTCATGTTGGATTGTTTTTACCGAGGAGAAAAAATACGAACGATACACGTGTACACCTCTCATGAGAGAACAAACATTTTTCAACTTTTTAAAAGACTTAAAGAACCCCTATTGGTCGGATACAAAATTATTTTATGTGGCGACTTTAACACTGTCATCGATGTAAACGACAGAGTGAGCTCTAAAGTCTTGAAACTCAGCTCTGATGGTAATCGCTTGACTCAATTCAATTCTTATGTAGACTAATTGTGATCTTAACAAGTCCTGGCAAATTAAAGTAGGCACAAGCACCATGACGTCCAATCTGAAGCAGCATCCTGCAATTTGTCTTCTTATGTCATCACTTTTTTTCAAAGGATGTATGTTACAGTATTTTAAATAAAATACACATAATGGAAATATATTGGTACAAAATCTGAAGGAATTTTTCATCATCTCCAGAAAAGAGCATATTTCGTATTTTAAATATGTATTTTTTTTAATACATGTATCAGAAATACTTCCCATCCCTGCTTAGAGACATTACGTGAAGGTTGAAAATTGTGTTGCTTTAAATAAAACCCATAACATGAGAATGTGCTTAAATTGAAGCACAATATATAATGATTATGTATAGAAAATGCACTCTGATTTTCGCAGTTGAAGCACAAGAATCTGGATCTTTACAAAACAAATGTTATCTATCCGCAATTCCTATACTCCTATTCCAAATATGTTTGTGATTTAAACAGCATTTGTCTAGTGTAACATTAGTGATACTTTTGCAGTAGTATATTTATTGTGAGACACAATTATACATTTTTCCCAAATCTGTCCATGCCTCATCCATCTCTTCCTCTCCCTTCTTGTCTTCCTCCTCAGCACATGGAGAAGATCTCCATGCTGGCTTTCCATCCAGTTAAGATGCACAGCTGCTATGAGAAGGTGGTGAACCTGAGCCTTGAGGGTCTGCAGCAACAGTTTGACGTGAGCAGCCCGTCAGTGTTTGTCCAAAGGGCCCAGATCCCCATGAGAGAGGTGAAACCTCAACTACTGACTAACCAGTCTGATATAGGTTATTGGTTAACTGGTTAACACAATGGGAAGTTTCTATGAGAGCTAATCATTTTATTGACACTCATTATATTGCTTGATCATTTTCCTACACTGTAGCTCCTGTTTGACTAGAGTTTGTCAAATAGTTGAATGATGAGGTTCTGACTGTGGCATTGATCAAGGACACAGTAGAACTAAAGGCGAACATCTTTTGGCGGTTTGATAACTCAGTGGACAGTTAAACAGTTAAACATGCCACAATACAGACTGTGGACCTGGGTCCACATGTGATAAATAACATTATCACATTATTTCACGGGATATTCCTATATGAGTCAGTTTGTCTGGTGTTACATGCATGTATGTCACAAAGTTAGGTACAAAACTACAAATTGTGTTTTACTAGATGTTTGAGCAGATCCTTCATCAGAGTCTCGAGTCTCAGGGTACAGAGGAGCTGTGTAAGATCATCCAGCACTGCCAGGACAGAGTCATTAAGGTAATACACAAAGAAAACAGGCTTGTGCATCAAATTATTGCATCACATCTACATTAATATCTAATAATATTACACCTGGCATACTCCAGCCCTGGGAGTGAAACTTTTGGTCTGGCCTTGTTTTAGTGTTAAGGAAAATTCAGGTTCAACTTTATCAATTTATTAATTTTTGAGCAAGAGTCCAGGATACCGGGCTATTGCCCAGCTTAATCCCTTCTGTGCATCGTCCTCTGATATTTTCAAGCCTCAACTTGCCAGCTCCATGTTTATTTTTATTATATCAGAAAGTATGAGTGTGTGGATGAGCTAACTCATGCTTTTGAAGCATGATGATGGTCGCCACAGCGGTCGTCTTCCAGATAGAGATTAGATAGAAAATAAAAACCCCAAACTCAAGGAATAAACACTTGACTTTTGCGAGAACAGGTGAACGTCACATAGTGTACCCTGAGACATTATTGCTCTGGACCATAATCAAGTGGACTGATAAGAGATTACCGGCATCTTGTGAAATGTGCCAGTACACAAATAAAAGTGCCGTTTCTGTGTACTGGACAGTACCGGGCCACTTCTAGTTAATAATTGTACTGTAGTGACAGTGATGGTATTTTATGTACACTTAATGTCTCTTATGTGATGTTATTCTTTAACAAACAAGTGCACAATAAAAATTCACTGGGAATTCTAAACAGCACATTGCAATTTATTCAATTATTATCGGAGTATTGATCAGTAATACAGTGAAAATGAGAGGAAATGTTTAAGGTGTGCGCCCCTAAATGTTCTGCTTGCTCTCCTAAAACATTCAGTTATAGGGGGGGCTACTGTGCTCCTAGTAAAAAGTTAGTCTGGTGCCCTGCATACATTGTTCTAAAGGGTTTATGGTCTTAGTTCCTCTTCAGTAGAGCTGCATGTCCACAATGTAAATTTAATTTTACATTTAAATGCAGAGCTGTCAGTCCCACCGTGTGTGATTGACAGCTCTGCATTTCATGTTTGCAAAGTTGCAGTTATAGGTGGATTTGTAGTGGACAAGCTATCAGTATCCATCCCTTCTCTTATAACTATGGTTGTTTCTGGTTTCAAAAACTAACATGGTGTTGCCCAAAATACTAAACTCCTACATTTAAACAGGGGAGTCTAGTGGCAACCCAAATAGTTGACACATCCCAACCTTATGAGAACCTGCCTCTCAAAATGGGTTATGGATTCATATTTTATCTCTGACAAATGGAATGTGAACTATGATGAGGAAGGCATGACAATATTATAGCTATATCATGACATGAGACAAGATATGATCTTAGAATTTTGATATTGTCATATCGTGATCGGGTATTTGTGATGAATTTTCCTGGTTTGAGAATTTTGGAGAAAATCAAGCTCAAAAGTCAAGATTTTGACAATTATTTTGCAACAATTTGTGACTTTGCACTGCCCTCTAGTGGCCTAATATGATTTCACATGAAATATGTCACCTGCTTTGCATGCTACAGCTCCTTATTTTTCCAGTGATCCCCTATATGTCCATATCTACTTTGGACTATAGGAGAAAGTCCATCTCAAATATGAATGCTGACTGAATTCTATTGCAACCATTCCTGAATTTGCACTTCTCCCTACTGGCCGAAACGTGCATTTTTTTTAAGGTGGAATCGAAACTTAATGAAAATCGGAAGCGAATGCTGAAGGTGGCCCTACAGCATCATCATGTCATTGTTCCCAATAGAATGAGTGCGCGAGTTTTTGTTTTTTTATGTTAATATAATGTCAATGTATTAATGATATAAATATAATGATGGTGATGATAACAATAATAATATTAACAGCGATAATAATAATAATATTAATAATAATGATATGATTACAACAATAATGTGTGCTGTGAAAGCAACATTTGTTGAAAAAAACATTGTAGAAATATTTTTTTGAAGTTTGATTATGACAAATAACCATACAGTTAACTGAACAAATGAAATGTACATCTTATAAGATATACTTCTGTACTCTCAGTGTTTGATTTTGCAATGATTTCACGGATGTGTTTTTCTATTGGTGTCTGTTTGTAAGCGCATTCTGCTGAGATATGGCTGTTTCCGGATTTTTTTAAATTTTTCTGCTGTCCCATAATATTAACCTCACAAATGAAGTTCACATCTTAAAAGATTTAGTTCTGTACACTCACTGTTTGATTT
Source organism: Solea solea (assembly GCF_958295425.1). Lineage (NCBI taxonomy): Eukaryota > Metazoa > Chordata > Actinopteri > Pleuronectiformes > Soleidae > Solea > Solea solea. The sequence goes on along the minus strand of NC_081153.1, from coordinate 206,354 downwards.
TGCATTGATTTCACTGTTTGGATGTGTTTTTCTATTGGTGTCTGTTTGTGTGCGCATACAGCTGAGATAAGGCTGTTTTCGGATTTTTTTCATTTTTCTACTTTCCCATAATATAAACCTAACAAATGAACTTAACATCTTATAAGATATACTTCTTTACCCTCAGTGTTTAATTTTGCAAAGATTTCACTGTTTGGATGTGTTTTTCTATTGGTGTATGTTTGTGTGCGCATACAGCTGAGATAAGGCTGTTTTCGGATTTTTTTCATTTTTCTACTTTCCCATAATATAAACCTAACAAATGAACTTAACATCATATAAGATATACTTCTGTACTCTCAGTGTTTGATTTTGCAATGATTTCACGGATGTGTTTTTCTATTGGTGTCTGTTTGTAAGCGCATTCTGCTGAGATATGGCTGTTTCCGGATTTTTTTAAATTTTTCTGCTGTCCCATAATATTAACCTCACAAATGAAGTTCACATCTTAAAAGATTTAGTTCTGTACACTCACTGTTTGATTTTGCATTGATTTCACTGTTTGGATGTGTTTTTCTATTGGTGTCTGTTTGTGTGCGCATACAGCTGAGATAAGGCTGTTTTCGGATTTTTTTCATTTTTCTACTTTCCCATAATATAAACCTAACAAATGAACTTAACATCTTATAAGATATACAGCTTTACCCTCAGTGTTTAATTTTGCAAAGATTTCACTGTTTGGATGTGTTTTTCTATTGGTGTATGTTTGTGTGCGCATACAGCTGAGATAAGGCTGTTTTCGGAATTTTTTTCATTTTTCTACTTTCCCATAATATAAACCTAACAAATGAACTTAACATCTTATAAGATATACTTCTTTACCCTCAGTGTTTAATTTTGCAAAGATTTCACTGTTTGGATGTGTTTTTCTACAAGTGTCTGTTTGTGTGCGCATTCAGCTGAGATAAGGCTGTTTACGGATTTTTTTAATTTTTCTGCTGTACCATAACATAAACCTCAAAAATGAAGTTAACATCTTAAAAGATTTAGTTCTGTACACTCACTGTTTGATTTTGCAATGATTTCACTGTTTGGATGTGTTTTTCTATTGGTGTCTGTTTGTGTGCGCATTCAGCTGAGATAAGGCTGTTTACGGATTTTTTTAATTTTTCTGCTGTCCCATAACATAAACCTCACAAATGAAGTTAACATCTTAAAAGATTTAGTTCTGTACACTCACTGTTTGATTTTGCAATGATTTCACTGTTTGGATGTGTTTTTCTATTGGTGTCTGTTTGTGTGCGCATTCAGCTGAGATAAGGCTGTTTACGGATTTTTTTAATTTTTCTGCTGTCCGATAACATAAACCTCACAAATGAAGTTAACATCTTAAAAGATTTAGTTCTGTACCCTCAGTGTTTGATTTTGCAATGATTTCACTGTTGGGATGTGTTTTTCTACAAGTGTCTGTTTGTGTGCGCATTCAGCTGAGATAAGGCTGTTTACGGATTTTTTTCATTTTTCTGCTGTCCCATAACATAAACCTCACAAATGAACTTAACATCTTATAAGATATACTTCTTTACCCTCAGTGTTTGATTTTGCAAAGATTTCACTGTTTGGATGTGTTTTTCTATTGGTGTATGTTTGTGTGCGCATACAGCTGAGATAAGGCTGTTTTCGGATTTTTTTCATTTTTCTACTTTCCCATAATATAAACCTAACAAATGAACTTAACATCATATAAGATATACTTCTGTACTCTCAGTGTTTGATTTTGCAATGATTTCACGGATGTGTTTTTCTATTGGTGTCTGTTTGTAAGCGCATTCTGCTGAGATATGGCTGTTTCCGGATTTTTTTAAATTTTTCTGCTGTCCCATAATATTAACCTCACAAATGAAGTTCACATCTTAAAAGATTTAGTTCTGTACACTCACTGTTTGATTTTGCATTGATTTCACTGTTTGGATGTGTTTTTCTATTGGTGTCTGTTTGTGTGCGCATACAGCTGAGATAAGGCTGTTTTCGGATTTTTTTCATTTTTCTACTTTCCCATAATATAAACCTAACAAATGAACTTAACATCTTATAAGATATACAGCTTTACCCTCAGTGTTTAATTTTGCAAAGATTTCACTGTTTGGATGTGTTTTTCTATTGGTGTATGTTTGTGTGCGCATACAGCTGAGATAAGGCTGTTTTCGGATTTTTTTCATTTTTCTACTTTCCCATAATATAAACCTAACAAATGAACTTAACATCTTATAAGATATACTTCTTTACCCTCAGTGTTTAATTTTGCAAAGATTTCACTGTTTGGATGTGTTTTTCTACAAGTGTCTGTTTGTGTGCGCATTCAGCTGAGATAAGGCTGTTTACGGATTTTTTTAATTTTTCTGCTGTACCATAACATAAACCTCAAAAATGAAGTTAACATCTTAAAAGATTTAGTTCTGTACACTCACTGTTTGATTTTGCAATGATTTCACTGTTTGGATGTGTTTTTCTATTGGTGTCTGTTTGTGTGCGCATTCAGCTGAGATAAGGCTGTTTACGGATTTTTTTAATTTTTCTGCTGTCCCATAACATAAACCTCACAAATGAAGTTAACATCTTAAAAGATTTAGTTCTGTACACTCACTGTTTGATTTTGCAATGATTTCACTGTTTGGATGTGTTTTTCTATTGGTGTCTGTTTGTGTGCGCATTCAGCTGAGATAAGGCTGTTTACGGATTTTTTTAATTTTTCTGCTGTCCGATAACATAAACCTCACAAATGAAGTTAACATCTTAAAAGATTTAGTTCTGTACCCTCAGTGTTTGATTTTGCAATGATTTCACTGTTGGGATGTGTTTTTCTACAAGTGTCTGTTTGTGTGCGCATTCAGCTGAGATAAGGCTGTTTACGGATTTTTTTCATTTTTCTGCTGTCCCATAACATAAACCTCACAAATGAACTTAACATCTTATAAGATATACTTCTTTACCCTCAGTGTTTGATTTTGCAATGATTTCACTGTTTGGATGTGTTTTTCTATTGAAGTCTGATTGTGTGCGCATTCAGCTGAGATAAGGCTGTTTCCGGATTTTTTTAATTTTTCTTCTGTCCCATAACATAAACCTCACAAATGAAGTTAACATCTTAAAATATTTAGTTCTGTATCCTCAGTGTTTGATTTTGCAATGGTTTCACTGTTGGGATGTGTTTTTCTACAAGTGTCTGTTTGTGTGCGCATTCAGCTGAGATAAGGCTGTTTACGGATGTTTTTAATTTTTCTGCTGTCCCATAACATAAACCTCACAAATGAAGTTAACATCTTAAAAGATTTAGTTCTGTACACTCACTGTTTGATTTTGCATTGATTTCACTGTTTGGATGTGTTTTTCTATTGGTGTCTGTTTGTGTGCGCATTCAGCTGAGATAAGGCTGTTTCCGGATTTTTTTAATTTTTCTTCTGTCCCATAACATAAACCTCACAAATGAAGTTAACATCTTAAAATATTTAGTTCTGTATCCTCAGTGTTTGATTTTGCAATGGTTTCACTGTTGGGATGTGTTTTTCTACAAGTGTCTGTTTGTGTGCGCATTCAGCTGAGATAAGGCTGTTTACGGATTTTTTTAATTTTTCTGCTGTCCCATAACATAAACCTCACAAATGAAGTTTACATCTTAAAAGATTTAGTTCTGTACACTCACTGTTTGATTTTGCATTGATTTCACTGTTTGGATGTGTTTTTCTATTGGTGTATGTTTGTGTGCGCATACAGCTGAGATAAGGCTGTTTTCGGATTTTTTTCATTTTTCTACTTTCCCATAATATAAACCTAACAAATGAACTTAACATCTTATAAGATATACTTCTTTACCCTCAGTGTTTAATTTTGCAAAGATTTCACTGTTTGGATGTGTTTTTCTATTGGTGTCTGTTTGTGTGCGCATTCAGCTGAGATAAGGCTGTTTACGGATTTTTTTAATTTTTCTGCTGTCCCATAACATAAACCTCACAAATGAAGTTAACATCTTAAAAGATTTAGTTCTGTACACTCACTGTTTGATTTTGCATTGATTTCACTGTTTGGATGTGTTTTTCTATTGGTGTCTGTTTGTGTGCGCATACAGCTGAGATAAGGCTGTTTTCGGATTTTTTTCATTTTTCTACTTTCCCATAATATAAACCTAACAAATGAACTTAACATCTTATAAGATATACTTCTTTACCCTCAGTGTTTAATTTTGCAAAGATTTCACTGTTTGGATGTGTTTTTCTATTGGTGTCTGTTTGTGTGCGCATTCAGCTGAGATAAGGCTGTTTACGGATTTTTTTCATTTTTCTGCTGTCCCATAACATAAACCTCACAAATGAAGTTAACATTTTAAAAGATTGAGTTCTGTACCCTCAGTGTTTGATTTTGCAATGATTTCACTGTTTGGATGTGTTTTTCTACAAGTGTCTGTTTGTGTGCGCATTCAGCTGAGATAAGGCTGTTTCCGGATTTTTTTAATTTTTCTTCTGTCCCATAACATAAACCTCACAAATGAAGTTAACATCTTAAAATATTTAGTTCTGTATCCTCAGTGTTTGATTTTGCAATGGTTTCACTGTTGGGATGTGTTTTTCTACAAGTGTCTGTTTGTGTGCGCATTCAGCTGAGATAAGGCTGTTTACGGATTTTTTTAATTTTTCTGCTGTCCCATAACATAAACCTCACAAATGAAGTTTACATCTTAAAAGATTTAGTTCTGTACACTCACTGTTTGATTTTGCATTGATTTCACTGTTTGGATGTGTTTTTCTATTGGTGTCTGTTTGTGTGCGCATACAGCTGAGATAAGGCTGTTTTCGGATTTTTTTCATTTTTCTACTTTCCCATAATATAAACCTAACAAATGAACTTAACATCTTATAAGATATACTTCTTTACCCTCAGTGTTTAATTTTGCAAAGATTTCACTGTTTGGATGTGTTTTTCTATTGGTGTATGTTTGTGTGCGCATACAGCGGAGATAAGGCTGTTTTCGGATTTTTTTCATTTTTCTACTTTCCCATAATATAAACCTAACAAATGAACTTAACATCTTATAAGATATACTTCTTTACCCTCAGTGTTTAATTTTGCAAAGATTTCACTGTTTGGATGTGTTTTTCTACAAGTGTCTGTTTGTGTGCGCATTCAGCTGAGATAAGGCTGTTTACGGATTTTCTTAATTTTTCTGCTGTCCCATAACATAAACCTCACAAATGAAGTTAACATCTTAAAAGATTTAGTTCTGTACACTCACTGTTTGATTTTGCAATGATTTCACTGTTTGGATGTGTTTTTCTATTGGTGTCTGTTTGTGTGCGCATTCAGCTGAGATAAGGCTGTTTACGGATTTTTTTCATTTTTCTGCTGTCCCATAACATAAACCTCACAAATGAACTTAACATCTTATAAGATATACTTCTTTACCCTCAGTGTTTGATTTTGCAATGATTTCACTGTTTGGATGTGTTTTTCTATTGAAGTCTGTTTGTGTGCGCATTCAGCTGAGATAAGGCTGTTTCCGGATTTTTTTAATTTTTCTTCTGTCCCATAACATAAACCTCACAAATGAAGTTAACATCTTAAAATATTTAGTTCTGTATCCTCAGTGTTTGATTTTGCAATGGTTTCACTGTTGGGATGTGTTTTTCTATTGGTGTCTGTTTGTGTGCGCATTCAGCTGAGATAAGGCTGTTTACGGATTTTTTTAATTTTTCTGCTGTCCCATAACATAAACCTCACAAATGAAGTTAACATCTTAAAAGATTTAGTTCTGTACACTCACTGTTTGATTTTGCATTGATTTCACTGTTTGGATGTGTTTTTCTATTGGTGTCTGTTTGTGTGCGCATTCAGCTGAGATAAGGCTGTTTCCGGATTTTTTTAATTTTTCTTCTGTCCCATAACATAAACCTTACAAATGAAGTTAACATCTTAAAATATTTAGTTCTGTATCCTCAGTGTTTGATTTTGCAATGGTTTCACTGTTGGGATGTGTTTTTCTACAAGTGTCTGTTTGTGTGCGCATTCAGCTGAGATAAGGCTGTTTACGGATTTTCTTAATTTTTCTGCTGTCCCATAACATAAACCTATCAAATGAAGTTAACATCTTAAAAGATTTAGTTCTGTACACTCACTGTTTGATTTTGCATTGATTTCACTGTTTGGATGTGTTTTTCTATTGGTGTCTGTTTGTGTGCGCATACAGCTGAGATAAGGCTGTTTTCGGATTTTTTTCATTTTTCTACTTTCCCATAACATAAACCTCACAAATGAACTTAACATCTTATAAGATATACTTCTTTACCCTCTTTTTTGATTTTGCAATGATTTCACTGTTTGGATGTGTTTTTCTATTGAAGTCTGTTTGTGTGCGCATTCAGCTGAGATAAGGCTGTTTCCGGATTTTTTTAATTTTTCTTCTGTCCCATAACATAAACCTCACAAATGAAGTTAACATCTTAAAATATTTAGTTCTGTATCCTCAAGTGTTTGATTTTGCAATGGTTTCACTGTTGGGATGTGTTTTTCTACAAGTGTCTGTTTGTGTGCGCATTCAGCTGAGATAAGGCTGTTTACGGATTTTTTTAATTTTTCTGCTGTCCCATAACATAAACCTCACAAATGAAGTTAACATCTTAAAAGATTTAGTTCTGTACACTTACTGTTTGATTTTGCATTGATTTCACTGTTTGGATGTGTTTTTCTATTGGTGTCTGTTTTGTGTGCGCATTCAGCTGAGATAAGGCTGTTTCCGGATTTTTTTAATTTTTCTGCTGTCCCATAACATAAACCTCACAAATGAAGTTAACATCTTAAAAGATTTAGTTCTGTACACTCACTGTTTGATTTTGCATTGATTTCACTGTTTGGATGTGTTTTTCTATTGGTGTCTGTTTGTGTGCGCATACAGCTGAGATAAGGCTGTTATCGGATTTTTTTCATTTTTCTACTTTCCCATAATATAAACCTAACAAATGAACTTAACATCTTATAAGATATACTTCTTTACCCTCAGTGTTTAATTTTGCAAAGATTTCACTGTTTGGATGTGTTTTTCTATTGGTGTCTGTTTGTGTGCGCATTCAGCTGAGATAAGGCTGTTTCCGGATTTTTTTAATTTTTCTGCTGTCCCATAACATAAACCTCACAAATGAAGTTAACATCTTAAAATATTTAGTTCTGTACACTCACTGTTTGATTTTGCAATGATTTCACTGTTTGGATGTGTTTTTCTACAAGTGTCTGTTTGTGTTCGCATTCAGCTGAGATAAGGCTGTTTTCTGATTTTTTTTTCATTTTCTACTGTCCCATAACATAAACCTCACAAATAAAGTTAACATCTTATAAGATATACTAATGTACCCTCGTCGTTCCGCTCGTCTTGGGACCCCAAACGACATATGAAATATTCACACTCCTGCGACCTGTAGTTCCTCTTTCACTCTGGCCAAAAGGGTCTAACCCTGGATTTCCACTGGACGCGGAACGGCCGCGGAACGGCCGCGGAGCGGTAGCCGTTGCAAATCGCTTCAATTCTAATCAATGTGAGCATTCCCACCGGCCGCGCTGCGGCGCGGATCAGCAGCGGCCCAGAAGCGGCTCGCCGCGCCGCAGCGCTATCGATAGGAATCAGTTCTATTTTTTCCGTTGCCGCTGCTGAACCTCGTAAATTTCAACGAAGCAGATCGCACAAGACAGGAAGTCTGACACAGTATCAAAGTAAAACACTTCCGCCCCCCTTTCAAAATAAAACACAATACGCAGGTCACAACTTCACCTCAACGTTACGTCATAACCGGTGCTCCCAGGTCAACAGTCATTTGATTCGAGGGTCTCGGAGACAATGGACGACGAGAGACTGATTATGGAAGTGGAGAAATGAAAGAAGCTGTGTTGTTGTTGTTTCCTTTATACACACAGTCTATCGCGGGATCTCGCGTCCGTTCGAGATTATCGCGCGATCTTCCGTGAATAACGCTGGCTCCCAAGGCTCCGCGCCGCTGCCGTAACGCGCCCGGTGGGGATTGACGTTTGGGAGAGGACGAAGCAGAACAGCGCCGCGGCCGTTCCGCGGCCGTTCCGCGGCCGTTCCGCGTCCAGTGGAAATCCAGGGTTACCCTGGATTTCCACTGGACGCGGAACGGCCGCGGAACGGTAGCCGTTGCTAATCGCTTCCATTCTAATCAATGTGAGCATTCCCACCGGCCGCACTGCGGCCCGGATCAGCAGCGGCCCAGAAGCGGCTCGCCGCGCCGCAGCGCTATCGATAGGAATCAGTTCTATTTTTTCCGTTGCCGCTGCTGAACCTCGTAAATTTCAACGAAGCAGATCGCACAAGACAGGAAGTCCGACACAGTATCAAAGTAAAACACTTTCCGCCCCCCTTTCAAAATAAAACACAATACGCAGGTCACAACTTCACCTCAACGTCACGGTGCTCCCAGGTCAACAGTCATTTGATCCGAGGGTCTCGGAGACAATGGACGACGAGAGACTGATTATGGAAGTGGAGAAATGAAAGAAGCTGTGTTGTTGTTGTTGTTTCCTTTATACACACAGTCTATCGCGGGATCTCGCGTCTGTTCGAGATTATCGCGCGATCTTCCGTGAATACCGCTGGCTCCCAAGGCTCCGCGCCACTGCCGTAACGCGCCCGGTGGGGATTGACGTTTGGGAGAGGACGAAGCAGAACCGCGCCGCGGCCGTTCCGCGGCCGTTCCGCGGCCGTTCCGTGTCCAGTGGAAATCCAGGGTAAGACTGTATAGAGTCTGACATGACCTGATTTTCAGTTTTTGGATACAGGACTTTGGGCTTTTTTCCCCCGGCCAAAAAAAACTGCCAAAAACACAGTCTGTAAAATTCAAACGTAAGAAAGGTGGGAAACTGTCTTTTCTTCAATAATTCCTAAAGGCAATGAGCCCGGAGGCTGATTTCTCCGTATGTGTATCAGGGACTCCTGGCTGATCCAGGGTGCCGAGTTTCAGACCTGTGCAACCTTTGGAAAGGTCAAAGGTCAGCCGCTCTGGTGTGTTTTTTGTAATAATTCCTAAAGGCATTGAGCCAGGAGTCTGATTTTTCCGTATGTGTATCAGGGATTTAGGCTTATCCCGGGTGCAGAGTTTCAGACCTGTGCAACCTTGGGAAAGGTCAATGGTCAGCCGTTCGGGTGTGTTTTTTGTAATAATTCCTAAAGGCATTCAGCCAGTGGTCTGATTTTTCCGTATCTGTATCAGGGACTAAGGCTTATCCAGGGTGCCAAGTTTCAGACCCGTGCAACCTTTGGAAAGGTCAAAGGTCAGCCATTCGGGTGTGTTTTTTGTAATAATTCCTAAAGGCATTGAGCCAGGAGTCTGATTTTTCCGTATGTGTATCAGGGATTTAGGCTTATCCCGGTAGCCGAGTTTCAGACCTGTGCAACCTTCGGAAAGGTCAATGGTCAGCCGTTCGGGTGTGTTTTTTGTAATAATTCCTAAAGGCATTGAGCCAGGAGTCTGATTTTTCCGTATGTGTATCAGGGATTTAGGCTTATCCCGGGTGCAGAGTTTCAGGCCTGTGCAACCTTCGGAAAGGTCAATGGTCAGCCGTTCGGGTGTGTTTTTTGTAATAATTCCTAAAGGCATTGAGTCAGGAGTCTGATCTTTCCGTATGTGTATCAGGGATTTAGGCTTATCCCCGGTGCAGAGTTTCAGACCTGTGCAACCTTCGGAAAGGTCAATGGTCAGCCGTTCGGGTGTGTTTTTTGTAATAATTCCTAAAGGCATTCAGCCAGTGGTCTGATTTTTCCGTATCTGTATCAGGGACTAAGGCTTATCCAGGGTGCCAAGTTTCAGACCCGTGCAACCTTTGGAAAGGTCAAAGGTCAGCCGTTCGGGTGTGTTTTTTGTAATAATTCCTAAAGGCCTTAAGCCAGGAGTCTGATTTTTCCGTATGTGTATCAGGGACTAAAGCTTATCCCGGTTGCCGAGTTTCAGACCTGTGCAACCCTCGGAAAGGTCAATGGTCAGCCGTTCGGGTGTTTTTTTTGTAATAATTCCTAAAGGCATTGAGCCAGGAGTCTGATTTTTCCGTATGTGCATCAGGGACTAAGGCTAAGAGAGGAACCTCTTTTGAGCGTTTCTTAATCGTGCATTAATATTTTGAAGGATGTTCCTTCCTCAGGTTCGTTTGGATCCTCGGTTGGAAAGAATGGAGGAGGCAATGTTGAGTTTGAGCAAAGCAGTGCATGTTTATTCTTGAGTTACAAGTGGCACAGAGCACCAAGTGTAACCCGAGAGTCGCAGCTGGAGTCTCAGTCCGGTGCGGAATTCTGTGTATATTATAGCTGTCCTAGGGGGTCGTCTGAGTCGTGTGAGTCATGTCCTTATAAGGAGTCGTTTTGTCTGTTCGGGCTGATCTGGCAGTCAGTCATGTGGTGTTATGCAAATCTTGTGGCACCAGTGTAGTGCAGTTAAAGCGTAGTTAAAGTCGTTTAAGGGAGTGAAAACAAGATATGAGACTGGTACATCTGGTAAACAAAATATGTAAGTCATGTCAGAGGAAAATACTGTCTTCAATTAATATGTAAGTCATGTCAGAGGAAAAATACTGTCTTCAATTTGTAGTATCTCCTAATAAGCAGGTTTGAGGATCTAATGGGAGATGTAGTCCTAGGAGTTTTGTCATGATGCCAGAGAAATCATGCCAGAATGTGTTAAGTTTTGTGCATAACCAAGTGCAGTGTAGGAATGAACCCTCTTCTATACTACATCTAAAGCACAGGTTGGATATCTCAGGTTTATATTTATGTAATTTCTGTGGCGTAAGATAGGTTTGATGAAGAAAGTTATAATAAGTCAGCCTGTATCTAGAATTAAGAGTGGCAGTTAGACTTTTTTGACACAATTCAGCCCAGAGCTCTGTACCCATTGTCACACCCAAGTCCGACTCCCATTTCTCCCTTGATTTATGTAAACCTGGTTTTGGAGCATCATCCATCAAGAGGGAGTAGACTTTTGCAATAAGACGGGGTGCGTTACCCTCCTGAAGCAGTTTTTCCAGATCGCTGAGCATGGGTAAAGTCATTTCAGATCCCAAAACAGATTTAAGAAATGATCTTAACTGTAAATAACAAAAAAAGTTTCTACTGGACAGATCATATTTCCTCCTTAGGTCCTCAAAAGACATCAGGCATCCATCCTTATAACAGTCCTCCAAATGATGAATCCCTTTCTGGTGCCACGTTTCCAGGATCTTATTATCCACTGACATAGGTATGAGTTCGTTCTGTTTCAATGGTGTCCTGGGTGAAATATATTTTTTAGTCCAGTATTTTTCCGGACTTCATGCCATGTTTTGATGATATGGGTCAAAACAGGGTTGTCAGTTCTTCTGGAGATGGTTGTAGGTGTCCATTTATAGCTGAAGTCTGCAGGAACCTTTTCTTTAACAGCATACATTCCAATTGAAACCCAAGGTGGGACATTTTCCCTTTCAAATAAAAAAGAAACAAGTCGCATCTGGGCAGCCAAATAATGCTTTTCAAGGTTAGGCAGTCGAAGACCCCCCAGTTTATAATCCCATGTAAGTTTTTCCATTGAAACCCTTGGAGTCTTACCATTCCATATGAATTGTCTAATATGTTTATTCAGGTTTTTAAAAAAGCTGGATGGCACTGGGATTGGTAAGGACTGAAAGAGGTACTGCAGCCTTGGTAATATATTCATTTTAATGCAATTTATTCGGCCGATCAAAGTGATAGGTAAGCTCATCCATTTCTGTAAATCCTCTATTATTCGACTAACTAGTGGTGAGTAGTTGAGTTTGTACACATTTTTAAGGTTGTTATCCACCATAATTCCAAGGTATCTTATCCCGCTTGGAGACCATTTAAATGGACCTCTTTGCTGATGTTCAGTGTAGTCAAAATTTGAAAGTGGAAGAATTTCACATTTATCGTAATTTACCTTATATCCAGAGACATATCCAAATGCATGCAAAACGGTTTTCAATTTAGCAAGGGAATCAGATGGTTTTGTTAAATACAGAATTATATCATCTGCCATCAGATTGATTTTATGTATCGTCTGGTCCACTTTCACACCTTTTATCTCTGAATCGTGTCTGATTGTCTCGGCCAGAGGTTCAATAGCTATAACGAAAAGCCCAGGGGATAAGGGACACCCTTGTCTGCTCGATCTACTGAGGGGGAAGACAGTGGACATTTGTCCATTAGTAATTATTCTGGCCTGTGGATTCTTATACAGCATTCTGACCCAATTAATAAAATAGGAGCCAAATCCAAATTTAGATAGAACCTTGAATAGATAGGGCCACTCAAGCCTATCAAAGGCCTTTTCCGCGTCCAGCGTAACGGCTATACTAGGTTCAGTACTGGAGGTTGCCATATGAATAACGTTAAGTAACCTACACATGTTATTGGCAGAGGATCTCTTCTGGATAAAGCCAACCTGGTCTCGGTTTATCAATTTTGGTAAGAATTCACTCAACCTGTTTGCTATAGCTTTAGAAAACAATTTATAATCCGCATTCAAGAGTGAAATTGGTCGGAAAGAGGAGCATTTTAAGGGGTCTTTGTTTTTTTTATGGATCACTGTAATTATAGCCATTGAAAATGAATCAGGGAGGCTTTGTGTTTTAGATGCTAGATTAATTACATCCATAAGGAGAGGTATAAGCAAATCCTTAAACTCTTTATAAAATTCGGGGGGAAACCCATCCTCCCCTGGTGATTTATTAGATTGCAGCGTTGCTAGAGCGTTTTCGATCTCTTTGGAGGTAAATGGTGAATCTAAATACCTCTGGTCGTCTTGACTCAGTTTAGGCAAATCAATATTATTTAAGAATGTATCTATTGTGGACAGATCTTCTGGTGATTCCGACTTGTATAAATTAACATAAACTTTTTAAAAGTTTCATTTATTTCTTTTGGGTTCTGTGTAATACAGCCATGTTCGTCTTCAATTTGGTTAATTGTTTTTGAACTCTCCTCTTTCTTTAATTGCCAGGATAGGACTTTATGAGCCTTCTCCCCCAGTTCGTAGTACCTTTGTTTCGTTCTCAAAATGTCTTTCTCAGCCCTATAAGTGCATAGTGTATTATACTTGAGTTTTCTTTTTACCAATAAACTGTATATCTTCTTATCCCTATGTTGCTGAAAGTCTTTTTCCAGCCCAAGAATTTCTTTTTCAAATTGTTCCACTTCTGCTACATATGATTTTTTAAGTCCTTTTGTATATGAGATTATTTGTCCTCTTAAATAAGCTTTTAATGTATCCCATAGTATGAAACTATTAGGGGAAGAAGGACAGTTTGTTTCACAGAATAGTTTGATTTGATCCCTGACAAATTTACAGAAGTCAGGGACCTGTGTATCAGGGATTTAGGCTTATCCCGGGTGCAGAGTTTCAGGCCTGTGCAACCTTCGGAAAGGTCAATGGTCAGCCGTTCCGGTGTGTTTTTTGTAATAATTCCTAAAGGCATTGAGTCAGGAGTCTGATCTTTCCGTATGTGTATCAGGGATTTAGGCTTATCCCCGGTGCAGAGTTTCAGAACTGTGCAACCTTCGGAAAGGTCAATGGTCAGCCGTTCAGGTGTGTTTTTTGTAATAATTCCTAAAGGCATTGAGCCAGGAGTCTGATTTTTCCGTATGTGTATCAGGGATTTAGGCTTATCCCGGGTGCAGAGTTTCAGGCCTGTGCAACCTTCGGAAAGGTCAATGGTCAGCCGTTCCGGTGTGTTTTTTGTAATAATTCCTAAAGGCATTGAGTCAGGAGTCTGATCTTTCCGTATGTGTATCAGGGATTTAGGCTTATCCCCGGTGCAGAGTTTCAGAACTGTGCAACCTTCGGAAAGGTCAATGGTCAGCCGTTCAGGTGTGTTTTTTGTAATAATTCCTAAAGGCATTGAGCCAGGAGTCTGATTTTTCCGTATGTGTATCAGGGATTTAGGCTTATCCCGGATGCAGAGTTTCAGACCTGTGTAACCTTCGGAAAGGTCAATGGTCAGCCGTTCGGGTGTGTTTTTTGTAATAATTCCTAAAGGCATTGAGTCAGGAGTCTGATTTTTCCGTATGTGTATCAGGGACTAAGGCTAATCTAGGGTGCCGAGTTTCAGACCTGTGTAACCTTCGGAAAGGTCAAAGGTCAGCCGTTTAGATTCAAGATTCAAGATTCAAGATTCAAGATTTCTTCATTGTCATACTAACACACATTAGACATGAGGTCAGAACGAAAATCAGTCTCTCCAGAACCCGGTCGGCCCAGCAATAAGAAGAATAAGAAAATAAGAAATAAGAACCAACAGTTTAACTTAACAAAATATAAATTAAAAGAGATCAAAACTTTAAACCTCTGGAGGTAAGGTGCTGTGCAAAAAAGAATTTGGTTCAAGGGTGTGTACGGTACTGGGGGCATGTGCAAAGTACAGTACGTGGGGGGTGGGGGCAGCAGGGCTATGGGGTTACAGAGAGTTAAGGAGTCTGACAGCTCCAGGGAAGAAGCTGTTCCTCAGTCTCGTAGTGCTGCTCTTGATGCTCCGTAGCCTCCTGCCTGAGGGGAGGGGGGTGAACAGTGTGTGTGCCGGGTGAGTGGGATCTCTCATGATGCAGGTAGCCCTTTTCCTGCATCTGGAGGTGAAGATGTCCGTGATGGTGGGGAGGCTGCTGCCCACGGTTCTCTGTGCAGCTTTCACCACTCTGCTGCAGAGCAGCTGCCGTGCCACACAGTGATGCAGGAGCACAGGACACTCTCCACTACACATCTGTAGAAGGTGATAAGGGCTGACCTTCCTAGTCCAGCGCGTCTCAGCCTCCTGAGGGGAGGATGGGGGGGATGTCTGCTCTGATGTTTAGGTGTGTTTTTTGTAATAATTCCTAAAGGCATTAAGCCAGGAGTCTGATTTTTCCGTATGTGTACAGGGACTAAGGCTGATCGAGGGTATTTTAATCTTTTTTCTACTGTCCTATAATATGAAGTTAACATCTTATAAGGTATATTGATGTACCCTCAGTGTTTGAATTTATAATGATTTCACTGTTTGGATGTGTTTTTCTATTTGTGTCTGTTTTTGTGCGCATTCAGACACACCCGAACGGCTGACCTTTGACCTTTCCAAAGGTTGCACGGGTCTGAAACTGTTTCTACTGTCCCATAACATAAAACTCACAAATAAAGTTAACATCTTATAAGATATAGTTATATACCTTCAGTGTTTGATTTTGCAATGATTTCACTGTTTAAATGTGTTTTTCTATTTTTGTCTGTTTTTGTGCGCATTCAGCTGGAATACGACTGTTTTCTGATTTTTTTTCATTTTTCTACTGTCCCATAACATAAACCTCACAAATAAAGTTAACATCTTATAAGATATACTAATGTACCCTCGTCGTTCTGCTCGTCTTGGGACCCCAAACGACATATGAAATATTCACACTCCTGCGACCTGTAGAAATGTAGTCCCTCCAAAACTTCCACTCTGGCCAAAGAGTCTAAGACTGTATAGAGTCTGACATGACCTGATTTTCAGTTTTTGGACACAGGACTTTGGGCTTTTTTCCCCCTGGCCTAATACTGCCAAAAACACAGTCTGTAAAATTCAAACGTAAGAAAGGTGGGAAACTGTCTTTTCTTCAATAATTCCTAAAGGCAATGAGCCCGGATGCTGATTTCTCCGTATGTGTATCAGGGACTCCTGGCTGATCCAGGGTGCCGCGTTTCAGACCCGTGCAACCTTTGGAAAGGTCAAAGGTCAGCCGCTGTGGTGTGTTTTTTGTAATAATTCCTAAAGGCATTAAGCCAGGAGTCTGATTTTTCCGTATGTGTATCAGGGACTAAGGCTAATCTAGGGTGCCGAGTTTCAGACCTGTGTAACCTTCGGAAAGGTCAAAGGTCAGCCGTTTAGGTGTGTTTATTGTAATAATTCCTAAAGGCATTGAGTCAGGAGTCTGATTTTTCCGTATGTGTATCAGGGACTAAAGCTTATCACGGTTGCCGAGTTTCAGACCTGTGCAACTTTCGGAAAAGGTCAATGGTCAGCCGTTCGGGTGTGTTTTTTGTAATAATTCCTAAAGGCATTAAGCCAGGAGTCTGATTTTTCCGTATGTGTATCAGGGACTAAGGCTAATCCAGGGTGCCGAGTTTCAGACCCGTGCAAGCTTTGGAAAGGTCAAAGGTCAGCCGTTCGGGTGTGTTTTTTGTAATAATTCCTAAAGGCATTGAGCCAGGAGTCTGATTTTTCCGTGTGTGTATCAGGGACTAAGGCTGATCCAGGGTGCCGAGTTTCAGACCTGTGCAACCTTCCGAAAGGTCAATGGTCAGCCGTTCGGGTGTGTTTTTTGTAATAATTCCTAAAGGCATTGAGCCAGGAGTCTGATTTTTCCGTATGTGTATCAGGGACTAAGGCTAATCTAGGGTGCCGAGTTTCAGACCTGTGTAACCTTCGGAAAGGTCAAAGGTCAGCCGTTTAGGTGTGTTTTTTGTAATAATTCCTAAAGGCATTAAGCCAGGAGTCTGATTTTTCCGTATGTGTATCAGGGACTAAGGCTGATCGAGGGTATTTTAATCTTTTTTCTACTGTCCTATAATATGAAGTTAACATCTTATAAGGTATATTGATGTACCCTCAGTGTTTGAATTTATAATGATATTACTGTTTGGATGTGTTTTTCTATTTGTGTCTGTTTTTGTGCGCATTCAGCAGGGATACGGCTGTTTTCGCAATTTTTTTCATTTTTCTACTGTCCCATAACATAAACCTCACAAATAAAGTTAAAATCTTATAAGATATAGTTATATACCTTCAGTGTTTGATTTTGCAATGATTTCACTGTTTGGATGTGTTTTTCTATTCGTCTCTGTTTTTGTGTGCAGTAAGCTGGAATACGACTGTTTTCTGATTTTTTTTTCATTTTTCTACTGTCCCATAACATAAACCTCACAAATAAAGTTAACATCTTATAAGATATTCTTCGGTACCCTCACTGTTTGATTTTGCAATGATTTCACTGTTTGGATGTGTTTTTCTATTTGTGTCTGTTTTTGTGCGCATTCAGCTGGAATACGACTGTTTTCTGATTTTTTTTCATTTTCTACTGTCCCATAACATAAACCTCACAAATAAAGTTAAGATATACTAATGTACCCTCGTCGTTCCGCTCGTCTTGGGACCCCAAACGACATATGAAATATTCACACTCCTGCGACCTGTAGAAATGTAGTTCCTCCAAAACTTCCACTCTGGCCAAAGAGTCTAAGACTGTATAGAGTCTGACATGACCTGATTTTCAGTTTTTGGACACAGGACTTTGGGCTTTTTCCCCCTGGCCAAAAAAAACTGCCAAAAAACACAGTCTGTAAAATTCAAACGTGAGAAAGGTGGGAAACTGTCTTTTCTTCAATAATTCCTAAAGGCAATGAGCCCGGATGCTGATTTCTCCGTATGTGTATCAGGGACTCCTGGCTGATCCAGGGTTTCAGACCCGTGCAACCTTTGGAAGGGTCAAAGGTCAGCCGCTGTGATGTGTTTTTTGTAATAATTCCTAAAGGCATTGAGTCAGGAGTCTGATTTTTCCGTATGTGTATCAGGGACTAAAGCTTATCCCGGTTGCCGAGTTTCAGACCTGTGCAACTTTCGGAAAAGGTCAATGGTCAGCCGTTCGGGTGTGTTTTTTGTAATAATTCCTAAAGGCATTAAGCCAGGAGTCTGATTTTTCCGTATGTGTATCAGGGACTAAGGCTAATCCAGGGTGCCGAGTTTCAGACCCGTGCAACCTTTGGAAAGGTCAAAGGTCAGCCGCTGTGGTGTGTTTTTTGTAATAATTCCTAAAGGCATTAAGCCAGGAGTCTGATTTTTCCGTATGTGTATCAGGGACTAAGGCTGATCGAGGGTATTTTAATCTTTTTTCTACTGTCCTATAATATGAAGTTAACATCTTATAAGGTATATTGATGTACACTCAGTGTTTAAATTTATATTGATTTCACTGTTTGTATGTGTTTTTCTATTTGTGTCTGTTTTTGTGCGCATTCAGCAGGGATACGGCTGTTTTTGGATTTTTTTCATTTTTTTATTGCCCATAACATAAAACTCAAAAATAAAGTTAACATCTTATAAGATATAGTTATATACCTTCAGTGTTTGATTTTGCAATGATTTCACTGTTTGGATGTGTTTTTCTATTTGTCTCTGTTTTTGTGTGCATTCAGCAGGGATACGGCTGTTTTCTGATTTTATTCATTTTTTTATTGTCCCATAACATAAACCTCACAAATAAAGTTAACATCTCATAAGATATAGTTATATACCTTCAGTGTTTGATTTTGCAATGATTTCACTGTTAAGATGTGTTTTTCTATTTGTGTCTGTTTTTGTGCGCATTCAGCTGGAATACGACTGTTTTCTGATTTTTTTTCATTTTCTACTGTCCCATAACATAAACCTCACAAATAAAGTTAACATCTTATAAGATATACTAATGTACCCTCGTCGTTCCGCTCGTCTTGGGACCCCAAACGACATATGAAATATTCACACTCCTGCGACCTGTAGAAATGTAGTTCCTCCAAAACTTCCACTCTGGCCAAAGAGTCTAAGACTGTATAGAGTCTTCAGTTTTTGGACACAGGACTGTGGGCTTTTTTCCCCCTGGCCAAAAAAAACTGCCAAAAACACAGTCTGTAAAATTCAAACGTAAGAAAGGTGGGAAACTGTCTTTTCTTCAATAATTCCTAAAGGCAATGAGCCCGGATGCTGATTTCTCCGTATGTGTATCAGGGACTCCTGGCTGATCCAGGGTGCCGAGTTTCAGACCCGTGCAACCTTTGGAAAGGTCAAAGGTCAGCCGCTGTGGTGTGTTTTTTGTAATAATTCCTAAAGGCATTGAGTCAGGAGTCTGATTTTTCCGTATGTGTATCAGGGACTAAAGCTTATCCCGGTTGCCGAGTTTCAGACCTGTGCAACTTTCGGAAAAGGTCAATGGTCAGCCGTTCGGGTGTGTTTTTTGTAATAATTCCTAAAGGCATTAAGCCAGGAGTCTGATTTTTCCGTATGTGTATCAGGGACTAAGGCTAATCCAGGGTGCCGAGTTTCAGACCCGTGCAACCTTTGGAAAGGTCAAAGGTCAGCCGTTCGGGTGTGTTTTTTGTAATAATTCCTATAGGCATTGAGCCAGGAGTCTGATTTTTCCGTGTGTGTATCAGGGACTAAGGCTGACTAGGGTGCCGAGTTTCAGACCTGTGCAACCTTCGGAAAGGTCAATGGTCAGCCGTTCGGGTGTGTTTTTTGTAATAATTCCTTAAGGCATTGAGCCAGGAGTCTGATTTTTCCGTATGTGTATCACGGACTAAGGCTAATCTAGGGTGCCGAGTTTCAGACCTGTGTAACCTTTGGAATGGTCAAAGGTCAGCCGTTTAGATTCAAGATTAGGGACTAAGGCTGATCGAGGGTATTTTAATCTTTTTTCTACTGTCCTATAATATGAAGTTAACATCTTATAAGGTATATTGATGTACCCTCAGTGTTTGAATTTATAATGATTTCACTGTTTGGATGTGTTTTTCTATTTGTGTCTGTTTTTGTGCGCATTCAGACACACCCGAACGGCTGACCTTTGACCTTTCCAAAGGTTGCACGGGTCTGAAACTGTTTCTACTGTCCCATAACATAAACCTCACAAATAAAGTTAACATCTTATAAGATATAGTTATATACCTTCAGTGTTTGATTTTGCAATGATTTCACTGTTTGAATGTGTTTTTCTATTTTTGTCTGTTTTTGTGCGCATTCAGCTGGAATGCGACTGTTTTCTGATTTTTTTTCATTTTTCTACTGTCCCATAACATAAACCTCACAAATAAAGTTAACATCTTATAAGATATACTAATGTACCCTCGTCGTTCCGCTCGTCTTGGGACCCCAAACGACATATGAAATATTCACACTCCTGCGACCTGTAGAAATGTAGTTCCTCCAAAACTTCCACTCTGGCCAAAGAGTCTAAGACTGTATAGAGTCTTCAGTTTTTGGACACAGGACTGTGGGCTTTTTTCCCCCTGGCCAAAAAAAACTGCCAAAAACACAGTCTGTAAAATTCAAATGTAAGAAAGGTGGGAAACTGTCTTTTCTTCTATAATTCCTAAAGGCAATGAGCCCGGATGCTGATTTCTCCGTATGTGTATCAGGGACTCCTGGCTGATCCAGGGTGCCGAGTTTCAGACCCGTGCAACCTTTGGAAAGGTCAAAGGTCAGCCGCTGTGGTGTGTTTTTTGTAATAATTCCTAAAGGCATTGAGTCAGGAGTCTGATTTTTCCGTATGTGTATCAGGGACTAAAGCTTATCCCGGTTGCCGAGTTTCAGACCTGTGCAACTTTCGGAAAAGGTCAATGGTCAGCCGTTTGGGTGTGTTTTTTGTAATAATTCCTAAAGGCATTAAGCCAGGAGTCTGATTTTTCCGTATGTGTATCAGGGACTAAGGCTAATCCAGGGTGCCGAGTTTCAGACCTGTGCAACCTTCGGAAAGGTCAATGGTCAGCCGTTCGGGTGTGTTTTTTGTAATAATTCCTAAAGGCATTGAGCCAGGAGTCTGATTTTTCCGTATGTGTATCAGGGACTAAGGCTAATCTAGGGTGCCGAGTTTCAGACCTGTGTAACCTTCGGAAAGGTCAAAGGTCAGCCGTTTAGGTGTGTTTTTTGTAATAATTCCTAAAGGCATTAAGCCAGGAGTCTGATTTTTCCGTATGTGTATCAGGGACTAAGGCTGATCGAGGGTATTTTAATCTTTTTTCTACTGTCCTATAATATGAAGTTAACATCTTATAAGGTATATTGATGTACCCTCAGTGTTTAAATTTATAATGATTTCACTGTTTGGATGTGTTTTTCTATTTGTGTCTGTTTTTGTGCGCATTCAGAAGGAATACGGCTGTTTTCGCAATTTTTTTCATTTTTCTACTGTCCCATAACATAAACCTCACAAATAAAGTTAAAATCTTATAAGATATAGTTATATACCTTCAGTGTTTGATTTTGCAATGATTTCACTGTTTGAATGTGTTTTTCTATTTTTGTCTGTTTTTGTGCGCATTCAGCTGGAATACGACTGTTTTCTGATTTTTTTTCATTTTTCTACTGTCCCATAACATAAACCTCACAAATAAAGTTAACATCTTATAAGATATACTAATGTACCCTCGTCGTTCCGCTCGTCTTGGGACCCCAAACGACATATGAAATATTCACACTCCTGCGACCTGTAGAAATGTAGTTCCTCCAAAACTTCCACTCTGGCCAAAGAGTCTAAGACTGTATAGAGTCTTCAGTTTTTGGACACAGGACTGTGGGCTTTTTTCCCCCTGGCCAAAAAAAACTGCCAAAAACACAGTCTGTAAAATTCAAACGTAAGAAAGGTTGGAAACTGTCTTTTCTTCAATAATTCCTAAAGGCAATGAGCCCGGATGCTGATTTCTCCGTATGTGTATCAGGGACTAAAGCTTATCCCGGTTGCCGAGTTTCAGACCTGTGCAACTTTCGGAAAAGGTCAATGGTTAGCCGTTCGGGTGTGTTTTTTGTAATAATTCCTAAAGGCATTAAGCCAGGAGTCTGATTTTTCTGTATGTGTATCAGGGATTAAGGCTAATCCAGGGTGCCGAGTTTCAGACCCGTGCAACCTTTGGAAAGGTCAAAGGTCAGCCGTTCGGGTGTGTTTTTTGTAATAATTCCTAAAGGCATTAAGCCAGGAGTCTGGCCAAAGAGTCTAAGACTGTATAGAGTCTGACATGACCTGATTTTCAGTTTTGGACACAGGACTTTGGGCTTTTTTCCCCCTGGCCAAAAAAAACTGCCAAAAACACAGTCTGTAAAATTCAAACGTAAGAAAGGTGGGAAACTGTCTTTTCTTCAATAATTCCTAAAGGCAATGAGCCCGGATGCTGATTTCTCCGTATGTGTATCAGGGACTCCTGGCTGATCCAGGGTGCTGAGTTTCAGATCTGTGCAACCTTTGGAAAGGTCAAAGGTCAGCCACTGTGGTGTATTTTTTGTAATAATTCCTAAAGGCATTGAGTCAGGAGTCTGATTTTTCCGTATGTGTATCAGGGACTAAAGCTTATCCCGGTTGCCGAGTTTCAGACCTGTGCAACTTTCGAAAAAGGTCAATGGTTAGCCGTTCGGGTGTGTTTTTTGTAATAATTCCTAAAGGCATTGAGCCAGGAGTCTGATTTTTCCGTGTGTGTATAGGGACTAAGGCTGATCCAGGGTGCCGAGTTTCAGACCTGTGCAACCTTCGGAAAGGTCAATGGTCAGCCGTTCGGGTGTGTTTTTTGTAATAATTCCTAAAGGCATTTAGCCAGGAGTCTGATTTTTCTGTTTGTGTATCAGGGACTAAGGCTAATCCAGGGTGCTGAGTTTCAGACCCATGCAACCTTTGGAAAGGTCAAAGGTCAGCCGTTCGGGTGTGTTTTTTGTAATAATTCCTAAAGGCATTAAGCCAGGAGTCTGATTTTTCCGTATGTGTATCAGGGACTAAGGCTAATCCAGGGTGTCGAGTTTCAGACCCGTGCAACCTTTGGAAAGGTCAAAGGTCAGCCGCTGTGGTGTGTTTTTTGTAATAATTCCTAAAGGCATTAAGCCAGGAGTCTGATTTTTCCGTATGTGTATCAGGGACTAAGGCTGATCGAGGGTATTTTAATCTTTTTTCTACTGTCCTATAATATGAAGTTAACATCTTATAAGGTATATTGATGTACACTCAGTGTTTAAATTTATATTGATTTCACTGTTTGTATGTGTTTTTCTATTTGTGTCTGTTTTTGTGCGCATTCAGCAGGGATACGGCTGTTTTTGGATTTTTTTCATTTTTTTATTGCCCATAACATAAAACTCAAAAATAAAGTTAACATCTTATAAGATATAGTTATATACCTTCAGTGTTTGATTTTGCAATGATTTCACTGTTTGGATGTGTTTTTCTATTTGTCTCTGTTTTTGTGTGCATTCAGCAGGGATACGGCTGTTTTCTGATTTTATTCATTTTTTTATTGTCCCATAACATAAACCTCACAAATAAAGTTAACATCTCATAAGATATAGTTATATACCTTCAGTGTTTGATTTTGCAATGATTTCACTGTTAAGATGTGTTTTTCTATTTGTGTCTGTTTTTGTGCGCATTCAGCTGGAATACGACTGTTTTCTGATTTTTTTTCATTTTCTACTGTCCCATAACATAAACCTCACAAATAAAGTTAACATCTTATAAGATATACTAATGTACCCTCGTCGTTCCGCTCGTCTTGGGACCCCAAACGACATATGAAATATTCACACTCCTGCGACCTGTAGAAATGTAGTTCCTCCAAAACTTCCACTCTGGCCAAAGAGTCTAAGACTGTATAGAGTCTTCAGTTTTTGGACACAGGACTGTGGGCTTTTTTCCCCCTGGCCAAAAAAAACTGCCAAAAACACAGTCTGTAAAATTCAAACGTAAGAAAGGTGGGAAACTGTCTTTTCTTCAATAATTCCTAAAGGCAATGAGCCCGGATGCTGATTTCTCCGTATGTGTATCAGGGACTAAAGCTTATCCCGGTTGCCGAGTTTCAGACCTGTGCAACTTTCGGAAAAGGTCAATGGTTAGCCGTTCGGGTGTGTTTTTTGTAATAATTCCTAAAGGCATTAAGCCAGGAGTCTGATTTTTCTGTATGTGTATCAGGGATTAAGGCTAATCCAGGGTGCCGAGTTTCAGACCCGTGCAACCTTTGGAAAGGTCAAAGGTCAGCCGTTCGGGTGTGTTTTTTGTAATAATTCCTAAAGGCATTAAGCCAGGAGTCTGATTTTTCTGTATGTGTATCAGGGATTAAGGCTAATCCAGGGTGCCGAGTTTCAGACCCGTGCAACCTTTGGAAAGGTCAAAGGTCAGCCGTTCGGGTGTGTTTTTTGTAATAATTCCTAAAGGCATTAAGCCAGGAGTCTGGCCAAAGAGTCTAAGACTGTATAGAGTCTGACATGACCTGATTTTCAGTTTTGGACACAGGACTTTGGGCTTTTTTCCCCCTGGCCAAAAAAAACTGCCAAAAACACAGTCTGTAAAATTCAAACGTAAGAAAGGTGGGAAACTGTCTTTTCTTCAATAATTCCTAAAGGCAATGAGCCCGGATGCTGATTTCTCCGTATGTGTATCAGGGACTCCTGGCTGATCCAGGGTGCTGAGTTTCAGATCTGTGCAACCTTTGGAAAGGTCAAAGGTCAGCCACTGTGGTGTATTTTTTGTAATAATTCCTAAAGGCATTGAGTCAGGAGTCTGATTTTTCCGTATGTGTATCAGGGACTAAAGCTTATCCCGGTTGCCGAGTTTCAGACCTGTGCAACTTTCGAAAAAGGTCAATGGTTAGCCGTTCGGGTGTGTTTTTTGTAATAATTCCTAAAGGCATTGAGCCAGGAGTCTGATTTTTCCGTGTGTGTATAGGGACTAAGGCTGATCCAGGGTGCCGAGTTTCAGACCTGTGCAACCTTCGGAAAGGTCAATGGTCAGCCGTTCGGGTGTGTTTTTTGTAATAATTCCTAAAGGCATTTAGCCAGGAGTCTGATTTTTCTGTTTGTGTATCAGGGACTAAGGCTAATCCAGGGTGCTGAGTTTCAGACCCATGCAACCTTTGGAAAGGTCAAAGGTCAGCCGTTCGGGTGTGTTTTTTGTAATAATTCCTAAAGGCATTAAGCCAGGAGTCTGATTTTTCCGTATGTGTATCAGGGACTAAGGCTAATCCAGGGTGTCGAGTTTCAGACCCGTGCAACCTTTGGAAAGGTCAAAGGTCAGCCGCTGTGGTGTGTTTTTTGTAATAATTCCTAAAGGCATTAAGCCAGGAGTCTGATTTTTCCGTATGTGTATCAGGGACTAAGGCTGATCGAGGGTATTTTAATCTTTTTTCTACTGTCCTATAATATGAAGTTAACATCTTATAAGGTATATTGATGTACCCTCAGTGTTTAAATTTATATTGATTTCACTGTTTGGATGTGTTTTTCTATTTGTGTCTGTTTTTGTGCGCATTCAGCAGGGATACGGCTGTTTTTGGATTTTTTTCATTTTTTTATTGCCCATAACATAAAACTCAAAAACAAAGTTAACATCTTATAAGATATAGTTATATACCTTCAGTGTTTGATTTTGCAATGATTTCACTGTTTGGATGTGTTTTTCTATTTGTCTCTGTTTTTGTGTGCATTCAGCAGGGATACGGCTGTTTTCTGATTTTATTCATTTTTTTATTGTCCCATAACATAAACCTCACAAATAAAGTTAACATCTCATAAGATATAGTTATATACCTTCAGTGTTTGATTTTGCAATGATTTCACTGTTAAGATGTGTTTTTCTATTTGTGTCTGTTTTTGTGCGCATTCAGCTGGAATACGACTGTTTTCTGATTTTTTTTCATTTTCTACTGTCCCATAACATAAACCTCACAAATAAAGTTAACATCTTATAAGATATACTAATGTACCCTCGTCGTTCCGCTCGTCTTGGGACCCCAAACGACATATGAAATATTCACACTCCTGCGACCTGTAGAAATGTAGTTCCTCCAAAACTTCCACTCTGGCCAAAGAGTCTAAGACTGTATAGAGTCTTCAGTTTTTGGACACAGGACTGTGGGCTTTTTTCCCCCTGGCCAAAAAAAACTGCCAAAAACACAGTCTGTAAAATTCAAACGTAAGAAAGGTGGGAAACTGTCTTTTCTTCAATAATTCCTAAAGGCAATGAGCCCGGATGCTGATTTCTCCGTATGTGTATCAGGGACTAAAGCTTATCCCGGTTGCCGAGTTTCAGACCTGTGCAACTTTCGGAAAAGGTCAATGGTTAGCCGTTCGGGTGTGTTTTTTGTAATAATTCCTAAAGGCATTAAGCCAGGAGTCTGATTTTTCTGTATGTGTATCAGGGATTAAGGCTAATCCAGGGTGCCGAGTTTCAGACCCGTGCAACCTTTGGAAAGGTCAAAGGTCAGCCGTTCGGGTGTGTTTTTTGTAATAATTCCTAAAGGCATTAAGCCAGGAGTCTGATTTTTCCGTATGTGTATCAGGGACTAAGGCTGATCAAGGGTATTTTAATCTTTTTTCTACTGTCCTATAATATAATGTTAACATCTTATAAGGTATATTGATGTACCCTCAGTGTTTGAATTTATAATGATTTTACTGTTTGGATGTGTTTTTCTATTTGTGTCTGTTTTTGTGCGCATTCAGCAGGGATACGGCTGTTTTCGCAATTTTTTTCATTTTTCTACTGTCCCATAACATAAAACTCAAAAATAAAGTTAACATCTTATAAGATATAGTTATATACCTTCAGTGTTTGATTTTGCAATGATTTCACTGTTTGAATGTGTTTTTCTATTTTTGTCTGTTTTTGTGCGCATTCAGCTGGAATACGACTGTTTTCTGATTTTTTTTCATTTTTCTACTGTCCCATAACATAAACCTCACAAATAAAGTTAACATCTTATAAGATATACTAATGTCCCTTCGTCGTTCCGCTCGTCTTGGGACCCCAAACGACATATGAAATATTCACACTCCTGCGACCTGTAGAAATGTAGTTCCTCCAAAACTTCCACTCTGGCCAAAGAGTCTAAGACTGTATAGAGTCTTCAGTTTTTGGACACAGGACTGTGGGCTTTTTTCCCCCTGGCCAAAAAAAACTGCCAAAAACACAGTCTGTAAAATTCAAATGTAAGAAAGGTGGGAAACTGTCTTTTCTTCAATAATTCCTAAAGGCAATGAGCCCGGATGCTGATTTCTCCGTATGTGTATCAGGGACTAAAGCTTATCCCGGTTGCCGAGTTTCAGACCTGTGCAACTTTCGGAAAAGGTCAATGGTTAGCCGTTCGGGTGTGTTTTTTGTAATAATTCCTAAAGGCATTAAGCCAGGAGTCTGATTTTTCTGTATGTGTATCAGGGACTAAGGCTAATCCAGGGTGCCGAGTTTCAGACCCGTGCAACCTTTGGAAAGGTCAAAGGTCAGCCGTTCGGGTGTGTTTTTTGTAATAATTCCTAAAGGCATTAAGCCAGGAGTCTGGCCAAAGAGTCTAAGACTGTATAGAGTCTGACATGACCTGATTTTCAGTTTTTGGACACAGGACTTTGGGCTTTTTTCCCCCTGGCCAAAAAAAACTGCCAAAAACACAGTCTGTAAAATTCAAACGTAAGAAAGGTGGGAAACTGTCTTTTCTTCAATAATTCCTAAAGGCAATGAGCCCGGATGCTGATTTCTCCGTATGTGTATCAGGGACTCCTGGCTGATCCAGGGTGCTGAGTTTCAGATCTGTGCAACCTTTGGAAAGGTCAAAGGTCAGCCACTGTGGTGTATTTTTTGTAATAATTCCTAAAGGCATTGAGTCAGGAGTCTGATTTTTCCGTATGTGTATCAGGGACTAAAGCTTATCCCGGTTGCCGAGTTTCAGACCTGTGCAACTTTCGAAAAAGGTCAATGGTTAGCCGTTCGGGTGTGTTTTTTGTAATAATTCCTAAAGGCATTGAGCCAGGAGTCTGATTTTTCCGTGTGTGTATAGGGACTAAGGCTGATCCAGGGTGCCGAGTTTCAGACCTGTGCAACCTTCGGAAAGGTCAATGGTCAGCCGTTCGGGTGTGTTTTTTGTAATAATTCCTAAAGGCATTTAGCCAGGAGTCTGATTTTTCTGTATGTGTATCAGGGACTAAGGCTAATCCAGGGTGCCGAGTTTCAGACCCGTGCAACCTTTGGAAAGGTCAAAGGTCAGCCGTTCGGGTGTGTTTTTTGTAATAATTCCTAAAGGCATTAAGCCAGGAGTCTGATTTTTCCGTATGTGTATCAGGGACTAAGGCTAATCCAGGGTGTCGAGTTTCAGACCCGTGCAACCTTTGGAAAGGTCAAAGGTCAGCCGTTCGGGTGTGTTTTTTGTAATAACTCCTAAAGGCATTGAGCCAGGAGTCTGATTTTTCCGTGTGTGTATCAGGGACTAATGCTGATCCAGGGTGCCGAGTTTCAGACCTGTGCAACCTTCGGAAAGGTCAAAGGTCAGCCGTTCGGGTGTGTTTTTTGTAATAATTCCTAAAGGCATTAAGCCAGGAGTCTGATTTTTCCGTATGTGTATCAGGGACTAAGGCTGATCGAGGGTATTTTAATCTTTTTTCTACTGTCCTATAATATGAAGTTAACATCTTATAAGGTATATTGATGTACCCTCAGTGTTTAAATTTATATTGATTTCACTGTTTGGATGTGTTTTTCTATTTGTGTCTGTTTTTGTGCGCATTCAGCAGGGATACGGCTGTTTTCGCAATTTTTTTCATTTTTCTACTCTCCCATAACATAAACCAGACAAATAAAGTTAAAATCTTATAAGATATAGTTATATACCTTCAGTGTTTGATTTTGCAATGATTTCACTGTTTGGATGTGTTTTTCTATTTGTCTCTGTTTTTGTGTGCATTCAGCAGGGATACGGCTGTTTTCTGATTTTATTCATTTTTTTATTGTCCCATAACATAAACCTCACAAATAAAGTTAACATCTCATAAGATATAGTTATATACCTTCAGTGTTTGATTTTGCAATGATTTCACTGTTTGAATGTGTTTTTCTATTTTTGTCTGTTTTTGTGCGCATTCAGCTGGAATACGACTGTTTTCTGATTTTTTTTCATTTTTCTACTGTCCCATAACATAAACCTCACAAATAAAGTTAACATCTTATAAGATATACTAATGTACCCTCGTCGTTCCGCTCGTCTTGGGACCCCAAACGACATATGAAATAATCACACTCCTGCGACCTGTAGAAATGTAGTTCCTCCAAAACTTCCACTCTGGCCAAAGAGTCTAAGACTGTATAGAGTCTTCAGTTTTTGGACACAGGACTGTGGGCTTTTTTCCCCCTGGCCAAAAAAAACTGCCAAAAACACAGTCTGTAAAATTCAAATGTAAGAAACGTGGGAAACTGTCTTTTCTTCAATAATTCCTAAAGGCAATGAGCCCGGATGCTGATTTCTCCGTATGTGTATCAGGGACTCCTGGCTGATCCAGGGTGCTGAGTTTCAGACCCGTGCAACCTTTGGAAAGGTCAAAGGTCAGCCGCTGTGGTGTGTTTTTTGTAATAATTCCTAAAGGCATTGAGTCAGGAGTCTGATTTTTCCGTATGTGTATCAGGGACTAAAGCTTATCCCGGTTGCCGAGTTTTAGACCTGTGCAACTTTCGGAAAAGGTCAATGGTCAGACGTTCGGGTGTGTTTTTTGTAATAATTCCTAAAGGCATTAAGCCAGGAGTCTGATTTTTCCGTATGTGTATCAGGGACTAAGGCTGATCGAGGGTATTTTAATCTTTTTTCTACCGTCCTATAATATGAAGTTAACATCTTATAAGGTATATTGATGTACCCTCAGTGTTTGATTTTGCAATGATTTCACTGTTTGGATGTGTTTTTCTATTTGTCTCTGTTTTTGTGCGC
The DNA here is from genome assembly GCF_958295425.1 of Solea solea. Taxonomy (NCBI): domain Eukaryota; kingdom Metazoa; phylum Chordata; class Actinopteri; order Pleuronectiformes; family Soleidae; genus Solea; species Solea solea. Next base: position 176,880 of record NC_081153.1, on the reverse strand, counting down.
ATTCAGCATGGATACGGCTGTTTTCGCAATTTTTTTCATTTTTCTACTGTCCCATAACATAAACCTCACAAATAAAGTTAACATCTCATAAGATATAGTTATATACCTTCAGTGTTTGATTTTGCAATGATTTCACTGTTTGGATGTGTTTTTCTATTTGTCTCTGTTTTTGTGCGCATTCAGCAGGGATACGGCTGTTTTCTGATTTTTTTCATTTTTCTACTGTCCCATAACATAAACCTCACAAAGGGTGATTTAGATTTCTCTTTTGTTTATTCACTGCATTTTGTTGATTGATGATTGATTCATTTTTTTCACAACTGCCTAAAACCTTTGCACAGTACTGTGGACAGTAGAAAAAAATCCGAAACAGCCTTATCTCGGCTGGATGCGCACACAAACAGACACCAATAGAAAAACACATCCCAACAGTGAAATCATTGCAAAATCAAACACTGAGGGTACAGAAGTATATCTTATATGATGTTAACTTCATTAGTGAGGTTTATATTATGGGACAGTAGAAAAAAGAAAAAAATCCGAAAACAGCCTAACCTCAGCTGAATACGTCCAGTGAAAGTTAAATCATAAACTACTGATAAAAAATAAGGATTTTATACTTCATCAAAAAATGTTACCCTATTGTTTGTTGCAAAAAGTGAACTTTGACCCTATATTCCTCCAAAACGTATACAGTAAAAGTACTCCATACTACTAGTATATGAAGTATAAGTGGTACTGAGTTCAGTGAAAGTGAAATCATACACTACTAATACAAATTATGGATTTTAAACTTCATCAAAAACGGATGATCACACAGGTCATACAAAACATCTAGCTTATGTTTGATTTGATGTAATTATTTTACATGTAATCACTATAATATGATAGGGTTAGGGTTAGTTTTGATAAATTATTTAACCTTTTTCTTTTTCAGTACATTGTGACTGATGTTGATGAGGTCGAGGTCTTCAGCGTCTGAGGCTGTGTCTTTGACAGTCAGGATGCCCCAAACAAAGTGAAACATTGTGTTTACCTGTAATTGCACCTGTGTAAACAAAACCAGACTTTTGTTTGGGTTCACGTAGAGGGCAAGTCTTTGAAGTCCCTCAAGATGCCTGTTTCTTTTTTCTACTCAAAGGAGTGAATGTGTGTATGAGCCTCTTTGTAGGTGTAGGTGCCTGTGTATCATGTCGATTTGAACTTGATGTGAGAACAAGAAGTGCCTGGAGTTGCACATACACACAGATACACAGACACAGACACACACACACACACATTTATTCCTAAACCCACATTCACACCATACTATGATATCCCTAAAATACACCCACATCATTTTAGCTTCAGATATTGATTGAATAGTGTGTTATATGATAATGAAAAATGTTGATATTCCCTGACAGTGGAAAATAACTTCACCTACACCAAATTTGAAGCAATTTGGTGTAAGATATCCTCAAAAAAAAATCCAAACGCACAAAGAATGCAGAGGATTAATCTGTTATGTTTTTATTACAAAAAATCTTGGAAGCGAACATTTCTGCCATGCATGTGTGGTGAAACAAAGGGGCAGTTTATTTCAACTACTACTGTAGCTTTAAGATAATTATCGACCATCGTCACACTCCAACGCAACGTAGTTCCCCACCACAGCAGCAGCGGATTAATATCCAAAACGTGAACAGGTTAGTGTCTGCTCAGCAGGTGGATGAACATGTAATGGAGTTGCAGCATCAGTCGCTGACCAAGGAATTACTGGGGAAGTTGGTGGTAGAGGGAGGCTATTGACATGTCACAGGAAGATGCTCAAAAATGTAGAGGTAAGTGAAATTTTACATTATTATAATGAGCTAAACAGCAGGCCATTGCTAAAATGTGTTCGTTAATTACAGTAACTACGTCTTTAACTACATACATACACATGCATTTAAACACACACGCATTAATCGAAATATAGTTAATACTAATATATGCACATGTAAATGTTCCATGCTCTTTTTTTTCTTTTTCGCTTTGCTGTTTTTTTCGAAAGTTTAGTGTTTAAATGCAGTCAGTATCCTATCTCTGAGATGGTGTTGTCTGCGACGTTACACGGGAGCCAGACTTGCTGTCTGAACAGTTCCACTGTGAGAACCGATGTCCTCTCACCCGAACCCGCAGCTGCAAAGCTCCCGTTTTCGCGGAACCGCTTGCTGTGTTTCGGCTGCGTCTTCGGTTGTGAGGACTGTGGGTCACATTGCTGATCTGTTCAGAGAGCTTCGCTGGTGCTGCTGCTGCACTGTCCTGTCTATTTAACAAGTAGGCTATACACTAAATCTATCCCTCTATTCTTAAAAATTAGGTCCACTCTGAATGTTGATACAGTGTGGGTGTTGTAATTATTATTTTTTTTTTATGACAGTCTTTTCCATTCTTACAACGCACAGTTAACGTGACTGGATTCTGCTTCATCCGGGGAAAGAGGTTGACCCTCAGGCTTTGGACACCTACAGTATTTAGTTGATGACAAACTGTTTCCTTAACCCTCAGGCTTCATTATGATTCATTTCCACTGTGTTAGTGCATATGGCACACTTTCTTGTAAGAAGGTCTCTTGGCAAATTGGAATTCAAATGAAAACATTTTATTAATAGATCAATAGAACACTGAACATTGTTTTCACCATACACTTGAGTATATGGCAGGAATGTTCACTCCCAAGAATTGTTGTCATAAAAGATTAATACTTTTGTCCTGCATCAGTCCTCCTCAAAACCACCAAATATTCAATCATTTCCATATTACAAATGTCCTCTTTTCAAATTAAGAGGGGAGGGAGTACATGTTTTAGCTGATGCTACACAAAACTAACAATGCTTCAAAGTTAATATTGTGGGTAATCTTTGACATATTCAAGACTGATTAAAAAAAAATCTCCCAGCCACCCAACATTTGTCATATCTGTTGCCAGTACAACCCATGAAATGCTCATTTGTACTTGTCAGGAAGTCACTGCAGCTCTGACCTTGTAACCTAAATATGTTTCTGCTTCAAAATCACTTTGTTTCATACATGAGGCTAATGTCTGGCAGATTATACCAATCTTAGCCAATCTTCATCACTAAGTTTTATGTTAAATCCTGATTCCCATCTTTTTTTTTTATGTATTTTGTAGCATTTTTTTATATAGTCCCAATATAATTCTAATTGTGGTTTCTTTGTATGCGTTGATTATGATGATCTGGATCACACTATTCACTTCTCAGGAGGGGTCCATCCTGATCTCTTTCATATAGTAGTCTCTAAGTTGCAGGAATCCACAGAATTCATGATTGATTATCTAAATCCTTTTTTTCTGTCATATTTTGGAAACTCTCAAGCTGTCCATCTTTCACCAAAACACACCATGCTGTGATTCCCTTGGTTGTCCACTGTTTAAATCCTATATCGTACCTAGTCGGTGTAAAATTGCTATCATATTCAATAAATTAGTGTCTTTCTGTATCTTATATTTTTTTATTATGCTGAACCATATTTTGTATGTGAACATCGTGATTGTGTCTATTTGGTTTTGAATCTTCTTGTATGTTTCTTTATCCCCAATTATATTCTGTACTGGGTTTTCTCCAAACTCTTTTTCTATTTCATTTCACTGTGTCTGGTTTGCACCAACCTACAATATATCTCAATTGGGCCGCATGGTAGTATTCCTTTAATTTTGGAAGTCTCATCCCTCCTTCTTCTTTTGGCAGCTGGAGAGTTTCCAGTCTTATCGTGGGTCTTTTGCCACCCCAACTAAACTTTGATATCATTTTATTCCAGCTCATAAATTGGGGCTTGGGGGACCTCTACTGGTAGGGCTTGGAATAGGTATAAGGGTCAGGGTCAGCGAGTTGGCAGCACCCCGCTTTACCCGCAGGCTGTAGCAGAGAGCCCCCCTTACAGCAACAACTTTGGCAACAACTTATTTTAAAATAAATATATATAAATATATATATATATATATATGTTATAAAATCACGACAAACCCACACCATAACCCCCCAAACATTTATGACCTTCCCCAAAGTTTCATCTTGGAATGCCCATGGCATCCAATCAAATTCTTTTAGAGCCCAACAAATTAAATTCTTGTTGAAAACTGACTTTGACATATTATGTTGTCAAGAACTGAGACTGAACACAAGTAAAGAGTAACAGTATCCAGCATGTGGAACAAAGGTCTAAGTGTAATTTCTATTGGCGAAAGTAAAGCTGATGGTGGGATCTTTTTTCTAAAACTGGTGATGTCACTATTATTCGTAAAACGAATGATTTCCTAATTTAATTCCTTGTAGATTGCTCATGTTGGATTGTTTTTACCGAGGAGAAAAAATACGAACGATACACGTGTACACCTCTCATGAGAGAACAAACATTTTTCAACTTTTTAAAAGACTTAAAGAACCCCTATTGGTCGGATACAAAATTATTTTATGTGGCGACTTTAACACTGTCATCGATGTAAACGACAGAGTGAGCTCTAAAGTCTTGAAACTCAGCTCTGATGGTAATCGCTTGACTCAATTCAATTCTTATGTAGACTAATTGTGATCTTAACAAGTCCTGGCAAATTAAAGTAGGCACAAGCACCATGACGTCCAATCTGAAGCAGCATCCTGCAATTTGTCTTCTTATGTCATCACTTTTTTTCAAAGGATGTATGTTACAGTATTTTAAATAAAATACACATAATGGAAATATATTGGTACAAAATCTGAAGGAATTTTTCATCATCTCCAGAAAAGAGCATATTTCGTATTTTAAATATGTATTTTTTTTAATACATGTATCAGAAATACTTCCCATCCCTGCTTAGAGACATTACGTGAAGGTTGAAAATTGTGTTGCTTTAAATAAAACCCATAACATGAGAATGTGCTTAAATTGAAGCACAATATATAATGATTATGTATAGAAAATGCACTCTGATTTTCGCAGTTGAAGCACAAGAATCTGGATCTTTACAAAACAAATGTTATCTATCCGCAATTCCTATACTCCTATTCCAAATATGTTTGTGATTTAAACAGCATTTGTCTAGTGTAACATTAGTGATACTTTTGCAGTAGTATATTTATTGTGAGACACAATTATACATTTTTCCCAAATCTGTCCATGCCTCATCCATCTCTTCCTCTCCCTTCTTGTCTTCCTCCTCAGCACATGGAGAAGATCTCCATGCTGGCTTTCCATCCAGTTAAGATGCACAGCTGCTATGAGAAGGTGGTGAACCTGAGCCTTGAGGGTCTGCAGCAACAGTTTGACGTGAGCAGCCCGTCAGTGTTTGTCCAAAGGGCCCAGATCCCCATGAGAGAGGTGAAACCTCAACTACTGACTAACCAGTCTGATATAGGTTATTGGTTAACTGGTTAACACAATGGGAAGTTTCTATGAGAGCTAATCATTTTATTGACACTCATTATATTGCTTGATCATTTTCCTACACTGTAGCTCCTGTTTGACTAGAGTTTGTCAAATAGTTGAATGATGAGGTTCTGACTGTGGCATTGATCAAGGACACAGTAGAACTAAAGGCGAACATCTTTTGGCGGTTTGATAACTCAGTGGACAGTTAAACAGTTAAACATGCCACAATACAGACTGTGGACCTGGGTCCACATGTGATAAATAACATTATCACATTATTTCACGGGATATTCCTATATGAGTCAGTTTGTCTGGTGTTACATGCATGTATGTCACAAAGTTAGGTACAAAACTACAAATTGTGTTTTACTAGATGTTTGAGCAGATCCTTCATCAGAGTCTCGAGTCTCAGGGTACAGAGGAGCTGTGTAAGATCATCCAGCACTGCCAGGACAGAGTCATTAAGGTAATACACAAAGAAAACAGGCTTGTGCATCAAATTATTGCATCACATCTACATTAATATCTAATAATATTACACCTGGCATACTCCAGCCCTGGGAGTGAAACTTTTGGTCTGGCCTTGTTTTAGTGTTAAGGAAAATTCAGGTTCAACTTTATCAATTTATTAATTTTTGAGCAAGAGTCCAGGATACCGGGCTATTGCCCAGCTTAATCCCTTCTGTGCATCGTCCTCTGATATTTTCAAGCCTCAACTTGCCAGCTCCATGTTTATTTTTATTATATCAGAAAGTATGAGTGTGTGGATGAGCTAACTCATGCTTTTGAAGCATGATGATGGTCGCCACAGCGGTCGTCTTCCAGATAGAGATTAGATAGAAAATAAAAACTCCAAACTCAAGGAATAAACACTTGACTTTTGCGAGAACAGGTGAACGTCACATAGTGTACCCTGAGACATTATTGCTCTGGACCATAATCAAGTGGACTGATAAGAGATTACCGGCATCTTGTGAAATGTGCCAGTACACAAATAAAAGTGCCGTTTCTGTGTACTGGACAGTACCGGGCCACTTCTAGTTAATAATTGTACTGTAGTGACAGTGATGGTATTTTATGTACACTTAATGTCTCTTATGTGATGTTATTCTTTAACAAACAAGTGCACAATAAAAATTCACTGGGAATTCTAAACAGCACATTGCAATTTATTCAATTATTATCGGAGTATTGATCAGTAATACAGTGAAAATGAGAGGAAATGTTTAAGGTGTGCGCCCCTAAATGTTCTGCTTGCTCTCCTAAAACATTCAGTTATAGGGGGGGCTACTGTGCTCCTAGTAAGAAGTTAGTCTGGTGCCCTGCATACATTGTTCTAAAGGGTTTATGGTCTTAGTTCCTCTTCAGTAGAGCTGCATGTCCACAATGTAAATTTAATTTTACATTTAAATGCAGAGCTGTCAGTGTGTGATTGACAGCTCTGCATTTCATGTTTGCAAAGTTGCAGTTATAGGTGGATTTGTAGTGGACAAGCTATCAGTATCCATCCCTTCTCTTATAACTATGGTTGTTTCTGGTTTCAAAAACTAACATGGTGTTGCCCAAAATACTAAACTCCTACATTTAAACAGGGGAGTCTAGTGGCAACCCAAATAGTTGACACATCCCAACCTTATGAGAACCTGCCTCTCAAAATGGGTTATGGATTCATATTTTATCTCTGACAAATGGAATGTGAACTATGATGAGGAAGGCATGACAATATTATAGCTATATCACGACATGAGACAAGATATGATCTTAGAATTTTGATATTGTCATATCGTGATCGGGTATTTGTGATGAATTTTCCTGGTTTGAGAATTTTGGAGAAAATCAAGCTCAAAAGTCAAGATTTTGACAATTATTTTGCAACAATTTGTGACTTTGCACTGCCCTGTAGTGGCCTAATATGATTTCACATGAAATATGTCACCTGCTTTGCATGCTACAGCTCCTTATTTTTCCAGTGATCCCCTATATGTCCATATCTACTTTGGACTATAGGAGAAAGTCCATCTCAAATATGAATGCTGACTGAATTCTATTGCAACCATTCCTGAATTTGCACTTCTCCCTACTGGCCGAAACGTGCATTTTTTTTAAGGTGGAATCGAAACTTAATGAAAATCGGAAGCGAATGCTGAAGGTGGCCCTACAGCATCATCATGTCATTGTTCCCAATAGAATGAGTGCGCGAGTTTTTGTTTTTTTATGTTAATATAATGTCAATGTATTAATGATATAAATATAATGATGGTGATGATAACAATAATAATATTAACAGCGATAATAATAATAATATTAATAATAATGATATGATTACAACAATAATGTGTGCTGTGAAAGCAACATTTGTTGAAAAAAACATTGTAGAAATATTTTTTTGAAGTTTGATTATGACAAATAACCATACAGTTAACTGAACAAATGAAATGTACATCTTATAAGATATACTTCTGTACTCTCAGTGTTTGATTTTGCAATGATTTCACGGATGTGTTTTTCTATTGGTGTCTGTTTGTAAGCGCATTCTGCTGAGATATGGCTGTTTCCGGATTTTTTTAAATTTTTCTGCTGTCCCATAATATAAACCTCACAAATGAAGTTCACATCTTAAAAGATTTAGTTCTGTACACTCACTGTTTGATTTTGCAAAGATTTCACTGTTTGGATGTGTTTTTCTATTGGTGTCTGTTTGTGTGCGCATTCAGCTGAGATAAGGCTGTTTCCGGATTTTTTTAATTTTTCTGCTGTCCCATAACATAAACCTCACAAATGAAGTTAACATCTTAAAAGATTTAGGTCTGTACCCGTCCAATCTGAAGCAGCATCCTGCAATTTGTCTTCTTATGTCATCACTTTTTTTCAAAGGATGTATGTTACAGTATTTTAAATAAAATACACATAATGGAAATATATTGGTACAAAATCTGAAGGAATTTTTCATCATCTCCAGAAAAGAGCATATTTCGTATTTTAAATATGTATTTTTTTTAATACATGTATCAGAAATACTTCCCATCCCTGCTTAGAGACATTACGTGAAGGTTGAAAATTGTGTTGCTTTAAATAAAACCCATAACATGAGAATGTGCTTAAATTGAAGCACAATATATAATGATTATGTATAGAAAATGCACTCTGATTTTCGCAGTTGAAGCACAAGAATCTGGATCTTTACAAAACAAATGTTATCTATCCGCAATTCCTATACTCCTATTCCAAATATGTTTGTGATTTAAACAGCATTTGTCTAGTGTAACATTAGTGATACTTTTGCAGTAGTATATTTATTGTGAGACACAATTATACATTTTTCCCAAATCTGTCCATGCCTCATCCATCTCTTCCTCTCCCTTCTTGTCTTCCTCCTCAGCACATGGAGAAGATCTCCATGCTGGCTTTCCATCCAGTTAAGATGCACAGCTGCTATGAGAAGGTGGTGAACCTGAGCCTTGAGGGTCTGCAGCAACAGTTTGACGTGAGCAGCCCGTCAGTGTTTGTCCAAAGGGCCCAGATCCCCATGAGAGAGGTGAAACCTCAACTACTGACTAAACAGTCTGATATAGGTTATTGGTTAACTGGTTATTGGTTAACTGTTATTGGTTAACTGGTTCCACATGTGATAAATAACATTATCACATTATTTCACGGGATATTCCTATATGAGTCAGTTTGTCTGGTGTTACATGCATGTATGTCACAAAGTTAGGTACAAAACTACAAATTGTGTTTTACTAGATGTTTGAGCAGATCCTTCATCAGAGTCTCGAGTCTCAGGGTACAGAGGAGCTGTGTAAGATCATCCAGCACTGCCAGGACAGAGTCATTAAGGTAATACACAAAGAAAACAGGCTTGTGCATCAAATTATTGCATCACATCTACATTAATATCTAATAATATTACACCTGGCATACTCCAGCCCTGGAAGTGAAACTTTTGGTCTGGCCTTGTTTTAGTGTTAAGGAAAATTCAGGTTCAACTTTATCAATTTATTAATTTTTGAGCAAGATTCCAGGATACCGGGCTATTGCCCAGCTTAATCCCTTCTGTGCATCGTCCTCTGATATTTTCAAGCCTCAACTTGCCAGCTCCATGTTTATTTTTATTATATCAGAAAGTATGAGTGTGTGGATGAGCTAACTCATGCTTTTGAAGCATGATGATGGTCGCCACAGCGGTCGTCTTCCAGATAGAGATTAGATAGAAAATAAAAACTCCAAACTCAAGGAATAAACACTTGACTTTTGCGAGAACAGGTGAACGTCACATAGTGTACCCTGAGACATTATTGCTCTGGACCATAATCAAGTGGACTGATAAGAGATTACCGGCATCTTGTGAAATGTGCCAGTACACAAATAAAAGTGCCGTTTCTGTGTACTGGACAGTACCGGGCCACTTCTAGTTAATAATTGTACTGTAGTGACAGTGATGGTATTTTATGTACACTTAATGTCTCTTATGTGATGTTATTCTTTAACAAACAAGTGCACAATAAAAATTCACTGGGAATTCTAAACAGCACATTGCAATTTATTCAATTATTATCGGAGTATTGATCAGTAATACAGTGAAAATGAGAGGAAATGTTTAAGGTGTGCGCCCCTAAATGTTCTGCTTGCTCTCCTAAAACATTCAGTTATAGGGGGGGCTACTGTGCTCCTAGTAAGAAGTTAGTCTGGTGCCCTGCATACATTGTTCTAAAGGGTTTATGGTCTTAGTTCCTCTTCAGTAGAGCTGCATGTCCACAATGTAAATTTAATTTTACATTTAAATGCAGAGCTGTCAGTCCCACCGTGTGTGATTGACAGCTCTGCATTTCATGTTTGCAAAGTTGCAGTTATAGGTGGATTTGTAGTGGACAAGCTATCAGTATCCATCCCTTCTCTTATAACTATGGTTGTTTCTGGTTTCAAAAACTAACATGGTGTTGCCCAAAATACTAAACTCCTACATTTAAACAGGGGAGTCTAGTGGCAACCCAAAAAGTTGACACATCCCAACCTTATGAGAACCTGCCTCTCAAAATGGGTTATGGATTCATATTTTATCTCTGACAAATGGAATGTGAACTATGATGAGGAAGGCATGACAATATTATAGCTATATCATGACATGAGACAAGATATGATCTTAGAATTTTGATATTGTCATATCGTGATCGGGTATTTGTGATGAATTTTCCTGGTTTGAGAATTTTGGAGAAAATCAAGCTCAAAAGTCAAGATTTTGACAATTATTTTGCAACAATTTGTGACTTTGCACTGCCCTCTAGTGGCCTAATATGATTTCACATGAAATATGTCACCTGCTTTGCATGCTACAGCTCCTTATTTTTCCAGTGATCCCCTATATGTCCATATCTACTTTGGACTATAGGAGAAAGTCCATCTCAAATATGAATGCTGACTGAATTCTATTGCAACCATTCCTGAATTTGCACTTCTCCCTACTGGCCGAAACGTGCATTTTTTTTAAGGTGGAATCGAAACTTAATGAAAATCGGAAGCGAATGCTGAAGGTGGCCCTACAGCATCATCATGTCATTGTTCCCAATAGAATGAGTGCGCGAGTTTTTGTTTTTTTATGTTAATATAATGTCAATGTATTAATGATATAAATATAATGATGGTGATGATAACAATAATAATATTAACAGCGATAATAATAATAATATTAATAATAATATGATTACAACAATAATGTGTGCTGTGAAAGCAACATTTGTTGAAAAAAACATTGTAGAAATATTTTTTTGAAGTTTGATTATGACAAATAACCATACAGTTAACTGAACAAATGAAATGTACATCTTATAAGATATACTTCTGTACTCTCAGTGTTTGATTTTGCAATGATTTCACGGATGTGTTTTTCTATTGGTGTCTGTTTGTAAGCGCATTCTGCTGAGATATGGCTGTTTCCGGATTTTTTTAAATTTTTCTGCTGTCCCATAATATAAACCTCACAAATGAAGTTCACATCTTAAAAGATTTAGTTCTGTACACTCACTGTTTGATTTTGCAAAGATTTCACTGTTTGGATGTGTTTTTCTATTGGTGTCTGTTTGTGTGCGCATTCAGCTGAGATAAGGCTGTTTCCGGATTTTTTTAATTTTTCTGCTGTCCCATAACATAAACCTCACAAATGAAGTTAACATCTTAAAAGATTTAGGTCTGTACCCGTCCAATCTGAAGCAGCATCCTGCAATTTGTCTTCTTATGTCATCACTTTTTTTCAAAGGATGTATGTTACAGTATTTTAAATAAAATACACATAATGGAAATATATTGGTACAAAATCTGAAGGAATTTTTCATCATCTCCAGAAAAGAGCATATTTCGTATTTTAAATATGTATTTTTTTTAATACATGTATCAGAAATACTTCCCATCCCTGCTTAGAGACATTACGTGAAGGTTGAAAATTGTGTTGCTTTAAATAAAACCCATAACATGAGAATGTGCTTAAATTGAAGCACAATATATAATGATTATGTATAGAAAATGCACTCTGATTTTCGCAGTTGAAGCACAAGAATCTGGATCTTTACAAAACAAATGTTATCTATCCGCAATTCCTATACTCCTATTCCAAATATGTTTGTGATTTAAACAGCATTTGTCTAGTGTAACATTAGTGATACTTTTGCAGTAGTATATTTATTGTGAGACACAATTATACATTTTTCCCAAATCTGTCCATGCCTCATCCATCTCTTCCTCTCCCTTCTTGTCTTCCTCCTCAGCACATGGAGAAGATCTCCATGCTGGCTTTCCATCCAGTTAAGATGCACAGCTGCTATGAGAAGGTGGTGAACCTGAGCCTTGAGGGTCTGCAGCAACAGTTTGACGTGAGCAGCCCGTCAGTGTTTGTCCAAAGGGCCCAGATCCCCATGAGAGAGGTGAAACCTCAACTACTGACTAAACAGTCTGATATAGGTTATTGGTTAACTGGTTATTGGTTAACTGTTATTGGTTAACTGGTTCCACATGTGATAAATAACATTATCACATTATTTCACGGGATATTCCTATATGAGTCAGTTTGTCTGGTGTTACATGCATGTATGTCACAAAGTTAGGTACAAAACTACAAATTGTGTTTTACTAGATGTTTGAGCAGATCCTTCATCAGAGTCTCGAGTCTCAGGGTACAGAGGAGCTGTGTAAGATCATCCAGCACTGCCAGGACAGAGTCATTAAGGTAATACACAAAGAAAACAGGCTTGTGCATCAAATTATTGCATCACATCTACATTAATATCTAATAATATTACACCTGGCATACTCCAGCCCTGGAAGTGAAACTTTTGGTCTGGCCTTGTTTTAGTGTTAAGGAAAATTCAGGTTCAACTTTATCAATTTATTAATTTTTGAGCAAGATTCCAGGATACCGGGCTATTGCCCAGCTTAATCCCTTCTGTGCATCGTCCTCTGATATTTTCAAGCCTCAACTTGCCAGCTCCATGTTTATTTTTATTATATCAGAAAGTATGAGTGTGTGGATGAGCTAACTCATGCTTTTGAAGCATGATGATGGTCGCCACAGCGGTCGTCTTCCAGATAGAGATTAGATAGAAAATAAAAACTCCAAACTCAAGGAATAAACACTTGACTTTTGCGAGAACAGGTGAACGTCACATAGTGTACCCTGAGACATTATTGCTCTGGACCATAATCAAGTGGACTGATAAGAGATTACCGGCATCTTGTGAAATGTGCCAGTACACAAATAAAAGTGCCGTTTCTGTGTACTGGACAGTACCGGGCCACTTCTAGTTAATAATTGTACTGTAGTGACAGTGATGGTATTTTATGTACACTTAATGTCTCTTATGTGATGTTATTCTTTAACAAACAAGTGCACAATAAAAATTCACTGGGAATTCTAAACAGCACATTGCAATTTATTCAATTATTATCGGAGTATTGATCAGTAATACAGTGAAAATGAGAGGAAATGTTTAAGGTGTGCGCCCCTAAATGTTCTGCTTGCTCTCCTAAAACATTCAGTTATAGGGGGGGCTACTGTGCTCCTAGTAAGAAGTTAGTCTGGTGCCCTGCATACATTGTTCTAAAGGGTTTATGGTCTTAGTTCCTCTTCAGTAGAGCTGCATGTCCACAATGTAAATTTAATTTTACATTTAAATGCAGAGCTGTCAGTCCCACCGTGTGTGATTGACAGCTCTGCATTTCATGTTTGCAAAGTTGCAGTTATAGGTGGATTTGTAGTGGACAAGCTATCAGTATCCATCCCTTCTCTTATAACTATGGTTGTTTCTGGTTTCAAAAACTAACATGGTGTTGCCCAAAATACTAAACTCCTACATTTAAACAGGGGAGTCTAGTGGCAACCCAAAAAGTTGACACATCCCAACCTTATGAGAACCTGCCTCTCAAAATGGGTTATGGATTCATATTTTATCTCTGACAAATGGAATGTGAACTATGATGAGGAAGGCATGACAATATTATAGCTATATCATGACATGAGACAAGATATGATCTTAGAATTTTGATATTGTCATATCGTGATCGGGTATTTGTGATGAATTTTCCTGGTTTGAGAATTTTGGAGAAAATCAAGCTCAAAAGTCAAGATTTTGACAATTATTTTGCAACAATTTGTGACTTTGCACTGCCCTCTAGTGGCCTAATATGATTTCACATGAAATATGTCACCTGCTTTGCATGCTACAGCTCCTTATTTTTCCAGTGATCCCCTATATGTCCATATCTACTTTGGACTATAGGAGAAAGTCCATCTCAAATATGAATGCTGACTGAATTCTATTGCAACCATTCCTGAATTTGCACTTCTCCCTACTGGCCGAAACGTGCATTTTTTTTAAGGTGGAATCGAAACTTAATGAAAATCGGAAGCGAATGCTGAAGGTGGCCCTACAGCATCATCATGTCATTGTTCCCAATAGAATGAGTGCGCGAGTTTTTGTTTTTTTATGTTAATATAATGTCAATGTATTAATGATATAAATATAATGATGGTGATGATAACAATAATAATATTAACAGCGATAATAATAATAATATTAATAATAATGATATGATTACAACAATAATGTGTGCTGTGAAAGCAACATTTGTTGAAAAAAACATTGTAGAAATATTTTTTTGAAGTTTGATTATGACAAATAACCATACAGTTAACTGAACAAATGAAATGTACATCTTATAAGATATACTTCTGTACTCTCAGTGTTTGATTTTGCAATGATTTCACGGATGTGTTTTTCTATTGGTGTCTGTTTGTAAGCGCATTCTGCTGAGATATGGCTGTTTCCGGATTTTTTAAAATTTTTCTGCTGTCCCATAACATAAACCTCACAAATGAAGTTAACATCTTAAAATATTTAGTTCTGTATCCTCAGTGTTTGATTTTGCAATGGTTTCACTGTTGGGATGTGTTTTTCTACAAGTGTCTGTTTGTGTGCGCATTCAGCTGAGATAAGGCTGTTTACGGATTTTTTTAATTTTTCTGCTGTCCCATAACATAAACCTCACAAATGAAGTTAACATCTTAAAAGATTTAGTTCTGTACCCTCAGTGTTTGATTTTGCAATGATTTCACTGTTGGGATGTGTTTTTCTACAAGTGTCTGTTTGTGTGCGCATTCAGCTGAGATAAAGCTGTTTCCGGATTTTTTTAATTTTTCTGCTGTCCCATAACATAAACCTCACAAATGAAGTTAACATCTTAAAAGATTTAGTTCTGTACACTCACTGTTTGATTTTGCAATGATTTCACTGTTTGGATGTGTTTTTCTATTGGTGTCTGTTTGTGCCCCATTGAGCTGAGATAAGGCTATTTTCGAAATTTTTTCATTTTTCTACTTTCCCATAATATAAACCTAACAAATGAACTTAACATCTTATAAGATATACTTCTTTACCCTCAGTGTTTAATTTTGCAAAGATTTCACTGTTTGGATGTGTTTTTCTATTGGTGTCTGTTTGTGTGCGCATTCAGCTGAGATAAGGCTGTTTCCGGATTTTTTTAATTTTTCTGCTGTCCCATAACATAAACCTCACAAATGAAGTTAACATCTTAAAATATTTAGTTCTGTACACTCACTGTTTGATTTTGCAATGATTTCACTGTTTGGATGTGTTTTTCTACAAGTGTCTGTTTGTGTTCGCATTCAGCTGAGATAAGGCTGTTTTCTGATTTTTTTTTCATTTTCTACTGTCCCATAACATAAACCTCACAAATAAAGTTAACATCTTATAAGATATACTAATGTACCCTCGTCGTTCCGCTCGTCTTGGGACCCCAAACGACATATGAAATATTCACACTCCTGCGACCTGTAGTTCCTCTTTCACTCTGGCCAAAAGGGTCTAACCCTGGATTTCCACTGGACGCGGAACGGCCGCGGAACGGCCGCGGAGCGGTAGCCGTTGCTAATCGCTTCCATTCTAATCAATGTGAGCATTCCCACCGGCCGCACTGCGGCCCGGATCAGCAGCGGCCCAGAAGCGGCTCGCCGCGCCGCAGCGCTATCGATAGGAATCAGTTCTATTTTTTCCGTTGCCGCTGCTGAACCTCGTAAATTTCAACGAAGCAGATCGCACAAGACAGGAAGTCCGACACAGTATCAAAGTAAAACACTTTCCGCCCCCCTTTCAAAATAAAACACAATACGCAGGTCACAACTTCACCTCAACGTCACGGTGCTCCCAGGTCAACAGTCATTTGATCCGAGGGTCTCGGAGACAATGGACGACGAGAGACTGATTATGGAAGTGGAGAAATGAAAGAAGCTGTGTTGTTGTTGTTGTTTCCTTTATACACACAGTCTATCGCGGGATTTCGCGTCCGTTCGAGATTATCGCGCGATCTTCCGTGAATACCGCTGGCTCCCAAGGCTCCGCGCCGCTGCCGTAACGCGCCCGGTGGGGATTGACGTTTGGGAGAGGACGAAGCAGAACCGCGCCGCGGCCGTTCCGCGGCCGTTCCGCGGCCGTTCCGCGGCCGTTCCGTGTCCAGTGGAAATCCAGGGTAAGACTGTATAGAGTCTGACATGACCTGATTTTCAGTTTTTGGATACAGGACTTTGGGCTTTTTTCCCCCGGCCAAAAAAAACTGCCAAAAACACAGTCTGTAAAATTCAAACGTAAGAAAGGTGGGAAACTGTCTTTTCTTCAATAATTCCTAAAGGCAATGAGCCCGGAGGCTGATTTCTCCGTATGTGTATCAGGGACTCCTGGCTGATCCAGGGTGCCGAGTTTCAGACCTGTGCAACCTTTGGAAAGGTCAAAGGTCAGCCGCTCTGGTGTGTTTTTTGTAATAATTCCTAAAGGCATTGAGCCAGGAGTCTGATTTTTCCGTATGTGTATCAGGGATTTAGGCTTATCCCGGGTGCAGAGTTTCAGACCTGTGCAACCTTGGGAAAGGTCAATGGTCAGCCGTTCGGGTGTGTTTTTTGTAATAATTCCTAAAGGCATTCAGCCAGTGGTCTGATTTTTCCGTATCTGTATCAGGGACTAAGGCTTATCCAGGGTGCCAAGTTTCAGACCCGTGCAACCTTTGGAAAGGTCAAAGGTCAGCCATTCGGGTGTGTTTTTTGTAATAATTCCTAAAGGCATTGAGCCAGGAGTCTGATTTTTCCGTATGTGTATCAGGGATTTAGGCTTATCCCGGTAGCCGAGTTTCAGACCTGTGCAACCTTCGGAAAGGTCAATGGTCAGCCGTTCGGGTGTGTTTTTTGTAATAATTCCTAAAGGCATTGAGCCAGGAGTCTGATTTTTCCGTATGTGTATCAGGGATTTAGGCTTATCCCGGGTGCAGAGTTTCAGGCCTGTGCAACCTTCGGAAAGGTCAATGGTCAGCCGTTCGGGTGTGTTTTTTGTAATAATTCCTAAAGGCATTGAGTCAGGAGTCTGATCTTTCCGTATGTGTATCAGGGATTTAGGCTTATCCCCGGTGCAGAGTTTCAGACCTGTGCAACCTTCGGAAAGGTCAATGGTCAGCCGTTCGGGTGTGTTTTTTGTAATAATTCCTAAAGGCATTCAGCCAGTGGTCTGATTTTTCCGTATCTGTATCAGGGACTAAGGCTTATCCAGGGTGCCAAGTTTCAGACCCGTGCAACCTTTGGAAAGGTCAAAGGTCAGCCGTTCGGGTGTGTTTTTTGTAATAATTCCTAAAGGCCTTAAGCCAGGAGTCTGATTTTTCCGTATGTGTATCAGGGACTAAAGCTTATCCCGGTTGCCGAGTTTCAGACCTGTGCAACCCTCGGAAAGGTCAATGGTCAGCCGTTCGGGTGTTTTTTTTGTAATAATTCCTAAAGGCATTGAGCCAAGAGTCTGATTTTTCCGTATGTGCATCAGGGACTAAGGCTAAGAGAGGAACCTCTTTTGAGCGTTTCTTAATCGTGCATTAATATTTTGAAGGATGTTCCTTCCTCAGGTTCGTTTGGATCCTCGGTTGGAAAGAATGGAGGAGGCAATGTTGAGTTTGAGCAAAGCAGTGCATGTTTATTCTTGAGTTACAAGTGGCACAGAGCACCAAGTGTAACCCGAGAGTCGCAGCTGGAGTCTCAGTCCGGTGCGGAATTCTGTGTATATTATAGCTGTCCTAGGGGGTCGTCTGAGTCGTGTGAGTCATGTCCTTATAAGGAGTCGTTTTGTCTGTTCGGGCTGATCTGGCAGTCAGTCATGTGGTGTTATGCAAATCTTGTGGCACCAGTGTAGTGCAGTTAAAGCGCAGTTAAAGTCGTTTAAGGGAGTGAAAACAAGATATGAGACTGGTACATCTGGTAAACAAAATATGTAAGTCATGTCAGAGGAAAATACTGTCTTCAATTAATATGTAAGTCATGTCAGAGGAAAAATACTGTCTTCAATTTGTAGTATCTCCTAATAAGCAGGTTTGAGGATCTAATGGGAGATGTAGTCCTAGGAGTTTTGTCATGATGCCAGAGAAATCATGCCAGAATGTGTTAAGTTTTGTGCATAACCAAGTGCAGTGTAGGAATGAACCCTCTTCTATACTACATCTAAAGCACAGGTTGGATATCTCAGGTTTATATTTATGTAATTTCTGTGGCGTAAGATAGGTTTGATGAAGAAAGTTATAATAAGTCAGCCTGTATCTAGAATTAAAAGTGGCAGTTAGACTTTTTTGACACAATTCAGCCCAGAGCTCTGTACCCATTGTCACACCCAAGTCCGACTCCCATTTCTCCCTTGATTTATGTAAACCTGGTTTTGGAGCATCATCCATCAAGAGGGAGTAGACTTTTGCAATAAGACGGGGTGCGTTACCCTCCTGAAGCAGTTTTTCCAGATCGCTGAGCATGGGTAAAGTCATTTCAGATCCCAAAACAGATTTAAGAAATGATCTTAACTGTAAATAACAAAAAAAGTTTCTACTGGACAGATCATATTTCCTCCTTAGGTCCTCAAAAGACATCAGGCATCCATCCTTATAACAGTCCTCCAAATGATGAATCCCTTTCTGGTGCCACGTTTCCAGGATCTTATTATCCACTGACATAGGTATGAGTTCGTTCTGTTTCAATGGTGTCCTGGGTGAAATATATTTTTTAGTCCAGTATTTTTCCGGACTTCATGCCATGTTTTGATGATATGGGTCAAAACAGGGTTGTCAGTTCTTCTGGAGATGGTTGTAGGTGTCCATTTATAGCTGAAGTCTGCAGGAACCTTTTCTTTAACAGCATACATTCCAATTGAAACCCAAGGTGGGACATTTTCCCTTTCAAATAAAAAAGAAACAAGTCGCATCTGGGCAGCCAAATAATGCTTTTCAAGGTTAGGCAGTCGAAGACCCCCCAGTTTATAATCCCATGTAAGTTTTTCCATTGAAACCCTTGGAGTCTTACCATTCCATATGAATTGTCTAATATGTTTATTCAGGTTTTTAAAAAAGCTGGATGGCACTGGGATTGGTAAGGACTGAAAGAGGTACTGCAGCCTTGGTAATATATTCATTTTAATGCAATTTATTCGGCCGATCAAAGTGATAGGTAAGCTCATCCATTTCTGTAAATCCTCTATTATTCGACTAACTAGTGGTGAGTAGTTGAGTTTGTACACATTTTTAAGGTTGTTATCCACCATAATTCCAAGGTATCTTATCCCGCTTGGAGACCATTTAAATGGACCTCTTTGCTGATGTTCAGTGTAGTCAAAATTTGAAAGTGGAAGAATTTCACATTTATCGTAATTTACCTTATATCCAGAGACATATCCAAATGCATGCAAAACGGTTTTCAATTTAGCAAGGGAATCAGATGGTTTTGTTAAATACAGAATTATATCATCTGCCATCAGATTGATTTTATGTATCGTCTGGTCCACTTTCACACCTTTTATCTCTGAATCGTGTCTGATTGTCTCGGCCAGAGGTTCAATAGCTATAACGAAAAGCCCAGGGGATAAGGGACACCCTTGTCTGCTCGATCTACTGAGGGGGAAGACAGTGGACATTTGTCCATTAGTAATTATTCTGGCCTGTGGATTCTTATACAGCATTCTGACCCAATTAATAAAATAGGAGCCAAATCCAAATTTAGATAGAACCTTGAATAGATAGGGCCACTCAAGCCTATCAAAGGCCTTTTCCGCGTCCAGCGTAACGGCTATACTAGGTTCAGTACTGGAGGTTGCCATATGAATAACGTTAAGTAACCTACACATGTTATTGGCAGAGGATCTCTTCTGGATAAAGCCAACCTGGTCTCGGTTTATCAATTTTGGTAAGAATTCACTCAACCTGTTTGCTATAGCTTTAGAAAACAATTTATAATCCGCATTCAAGAGTGAAATTGGTCGGAAAGAGGAGCATTTTAAGGGGTCTTTGTTTTTTTTATGGATCACTGTAATTATAGCCATTGAAAATGAATCAGGGAGGCTTTGTGTTTTAGATGCTAGATTAATTACATCCATAAGGAGAGGTATAAGCAAATCCTTAAACTCTTTATAAAATTCGGGGGGAAACCCATCCTCCCCTGGTGATTTATTAGATTGCAGCGTTGCTAGAGCGTTTTCGATCTCTTTGGAGGTAAATGGTGAATCTAAATACCTCTGGTCGTCTTGACTCAGTTTAGGCAAATCAATATTATTTAAGAATGTATCTATTGTGGACAGATCTTCTGGTGATTCCGACTTGTATAAATTAACATAAACTTTTTAAAAGTTTCATTTATTTCTTTTGGGTTCTGTGTAATACAGCCATGTTCGTCTTCAATTTGGTTAATTGTTTTTGAACTCTCCTCTTTCTTTAATTGCCAGGATAGGACTTTATGAGCCTTCTCCCCCAGTTCGTAGTACCTTTGTTTCGTTCTCAAAATGTCTTTCTCAGCCCTATAAGTGCATAGTGTATTATACTTGAGTTTTCTTTTTACCAATAAACTGTATATCTTCTTATCCCTATGTTGCTGAAAGTCTTTTTCCAGCCCAAGAATTTCTTTTTCAAATTGTTCCACTTCTGCTACATATGATTTTTTAAGTCCTTTTGTATATGAGATTATTTGTCCTCTTAAATAAGCTTTTAATGTATCCCATAGTATGAAACTATTAGGGGAAGAAGGACAGTTTGTTTCACAGAATAGTTTGATTTGATCCCTGACAAATTTACAGAAGTCAGGGACCTGTGTATCAGGGATTTAGGCTTATCCCGGGTGCAGAGTTTCAGGCCTGTGCAACCTTCGGAAAGGTCAATGGTCAGCCGTTCGGGTGTGTTTTTTGTAATAATTCCTAAAGGCATTGAGCCAGGAGTCTGATTTTTCCGTATGTGTATCAGGGATTTAGGCTTATCCCGGGTGCAGAGTTTCAGGCCTGTGCAACCTTCGGAAAGGTCAATGGTCAGCCGTTCGGGTGTGTTTTTTGTAATAATTCCTAAAGGCATTGAGTCAGGAGTCTGATCTTTCCGTATGTGTATCAGGGATTTAGGCTTATCCCCGGTGCAGAGTTTCAGACCTGTGCAACCTTCGGAAAGGTCAATGGTCAGCCGTTCGGGTGTGTTTTTTGTAATAATTCCTAAAGGCATTCAGCCAGTGGTCTGATTTTTCCGTATCTGTATCAGGGACTAAGGCTTATCCAGGGTGCCAAGTTTCAGACCCGTGCAACCTTTGGAAAGGTCAAAGGTCAGCCGTTCGGGTGTGTTTTTTGTAATAATTCCTAAAGGCCTTAAGCCAGGAGTCTGATTTTTCCGTATGTGTATCAGGGACTAAAGCTTATCCCGGTTGCCGAGTTTCAGACCTGTGCAACCCTCGGAAAGGTCAATGGTCAGCCGTTCGGGTGTTTTTTTTGTAATAATTCCTAAAGGCATTGAGCCAAGAGTCTGATTTTTCCGTATGTGCATCAGGGACTAAGGCTAAGAGAGGAACCTCTTTTGAGCGTTTCTTAATCGTGCATTAATATTTTGAAGGATGTTCCTTCCTCAGGTTCGTTTGGATCCTCGGTTGGAAAGAATGGAGGAGGCAATGTTGAGTTTGAGCAAAGCAGTGCATGTTTATTCTTGAGTTACAAGTGGCACAGAGCACCAAGTGTAACCCGAGAGTCGCAGCTGGAGTCTCAGTCCGGTGCGGAATTCTGTGTATATTATAGCTGTCCTAGGGGGTCGTCTGAGTCGTGTGAGTCATGTCCTTATAAGGAGTCGTTTTGTCTGTTCGGGCTGATCTGGCAGTCAGTCATGTGGTGTTATGCAAATCTTGTGGCACCAGTGTAGTGCAGTTAAAGCGCAGTTAAAGTCGTTTAAGGGAGTGAAAACAAGATATGAGACTGGTACATCTGGTAAACAAAATATGTAAGTCATGTCAGAGGAAAATACTGTCTTCAATTAATATGTAAGTCATGTCAGAGGAAAAATACTGTCTTCAATTTGTAGTATCTCCTAATAAGCAGGTTTGAGGATCTAATGGGAGATGTAGTCCTAGGAGTTTTGTCATGATGCCAGAGAAATCATGCCAGAATGTGTTAAGTTTTGTGCATAACCAAGTGCAGTGTAGGAATGAACCCTCTTCTATACTACATCTAAAGCACAGGTTGGATATCTCAGGTTTATATTTATGTAATTTCTGTGGCGTAAGATAGGTTTGATGAAGAAAGTTATAATAAGTCAGCCTGTATCTAGAATTAAAAGTGGCAGTTAGACTTTTTTGACACAATTCAGCCCAGAGCTCTGTACCCATTGTCACACCCAAGTCCGACTCCCATTTCTCCCTTGATTTATGTAAACCTGGTTTTGGAGCATCATCCATCAAGAGGGAGTAGACTTTTGCAATAAGACGGGGTGCGTTACCCTCCTGAAGCAGTTTTTCCAGATCGCTGAGCATGGGTAAAGTCATTTCAGATCCCAAAACAGATTTAAGAAATGATCTTAACTGTAAATAACAAAAAAAGTTTCTACTGGACAGATCATATTTCCTCCTTAGGTCCTCAAAAGACATCAGGCATCCATCCTTATAACAGTCCTCCAAATGATGAATCCCTTTCTGGTGCCACGTTTCCAGGATCTTATTATCCACTGACATAGGTATGAGTTCGTTCTGTTTCAATGGTGTCCTGGGTGAAATATATTTTTTAGTCCAGTATTTTTCCGGACTTCATGCCATGTTTTGATGATATGGGTCAAAACAGGGTTGTCAGTTCTTCTGGAGATGGTTGTAGGTGTCCATTTATAGCTGAAGTCTGCAGGAACCTTTTCTTTAACAGCATACATTCCAATTGAAACCCAAGGTGGGACATTTTCCCTTTCAAATAAAAAAGAAACAAGTCGCATCTGGGCAGCCAAATAATGCTTTTCAAGGTTAGGCAGTCGAAGACCCCCCAGTTTATAATCCCATGTAAGTTTTTCCATTGAAACCCTTGGAGTCTTACCATTCCATATGAATTGTCTAATATGTTTATTCAGGTTTTTAAAAAAGCTGGATGGCACTGGGATTGGTAAGGACTGAAAGAGGTACTGCAGCCTTGGTAATATATTCATTTTAATGCAATTTATTCGGCCGATCAAAGTGATAGGTAAGCTCATCCATTTCTGTAAATCCTCTATTATTCGACTAACTAGTGGTGAGTAGTTGAGTTTGTACACATTTTTAAGGTTGTTATCCACCATAATTCCAAGGTATCTTATCCCGCTTGGAGACCATTTAAATGGACCTCTTTGCTGATGTTCAGTGTAGTCAAAATTTGAAAGTGGAAGAATTTCACATTTATCGTAATTTACCTTATATCCAGAGACATATTCAAATGCATGCAAAACGGTTTTCAATTTAGCAAGGGAATCAGATGGTTTTGTTAAATACAGAATTATATCATCTGCCATCAGATTGATTTTATGTATCGTCTGGTCCACTTTCACACCTTTTATCTCTGAATCGTGTCTGATTGTCTCGGCCAGAGGTTCAATAGCTATAACGAAAAGCCCAGGGGATAAGGGACACCCTTGTCTGCTCGATCTACTGAGGGGGAAGACAGTGGACATTTGTCCATTAGTAATTATTCTGGCCTGTGGATTCTTATACAGCATTCTGACCCAATTAATAAAATAGGAGCCAAATCCAAATTTAGATAGAACCTTGAATAGATAGGGCCACTCAAGCCTATCAAAGGCCTTTTCCGCGTCCAGCGTAACGGCTATACTAGGTTCAGTACTGGAGGTTGCCATATGAATAACGTTAAGTAACCTACACATGTTATTGGCAGAGGATCTCTTCTGGATAAAGCCAACCTGGTCTCGGTTTATCAATTTTGGTAAGAATTCACTCAACCTGTTTGCTATAGCTTTAGAAAACAATTTATAATCCGCATTCAAGAGTGAAATTGGTCGGAAAGAGGAGCATTTTAAGGGGTCTTTGTTTTTTTTATGGATCACTGTAATTATAGCCATTGAAAATGAATCAGGGAGGCTTTGTGTTTTAGATGCTAGATTAATTACATCCATAAGGAGAGGTATAAGCAAATCCTTAAACTCTTTATAAAATTCGGGGGGAAACCCATCCTCCCCTGGTGATTTATTAGATTGCAGCGTTGCTAGAGCGTTTTCGATCTCTTTGGAGGTAAATGGTGAATCTAAATACCTCTGGTCGTCTTGACTCAGTTTAGGCAAATCAATATTATTTAAGAATGTATCTATTGTGGACAGATCTTCTGGTGATTCCGACTTGTATAAATTAACATAAACTTTTTAAAAGTTTCATTTATTTCTTTTGGGTTCTGTGTAATACAGCCATGTTCGTCTTCAATTTGGTTAATTGTTTTTGAACTCTCCTCTTTCTTTAATTGCCAGGATAGGACTTTATGAGCCTTCTCCCCCAGTTCGTAGTACCTTTGTTTCGTTCTCAAAATGTCTTTCTCAGCCCTATAAGTGCATAGTGTATTATACTTGAGTTTTCTTTTTACCAATAAACTGTATATCTTCTTATCCCTATGTTGCTGAAAGTCTTTTTCCAGCCCAAGAATTTCTTTTTCAAATTGTTCCACTTCTGCTACATATGATTTTTTAAGTCCTTTTGTATATGAGATTATTTGTCCTCTTAAATAAGCTTTTAATGTATCCCATAGTATGAAACTATTAGGGGAAGAAGGACAGTTTGTTTCACAGAATAGTTTGATTTGATCCCTGACAAATTTACAGAAGTCAGGGACCTGTGTATCAGGGATTTAGGCTTATCCCGGGTGCAGAGTTTCAGGCCTGTGCAACCTTCGGAAAGGTCAATGGTCAGCCGTTCCGGTGTGTTTTTTGTAATAATTCCTAAAGGCATTGAGTCAGGAGTCTGATCTTTCCGTATGTGTATCAGGGATTTAGGCTTATCCCCGGTGCAGAGTTTCAGAACTGTGCAACCTTCGGAAAGGTCAATGGTCAGCCGTTCAGGTGTGTTTTTTGTAATAATTCCTAAAGGCATTGAGCCAGGAGTCTGATTTTTCCGTATGTGTATCAGGGATTTAGGCTTATCCCGGATGCAGAGTTTCAGACCTGTGTAACCTTCGGAAAGGTCAATGGTCAGCCGTTCGGGTGTGTTTTTTGTAATAATTCCTAAAGGCATTGAGTCAGGAGTCTGATTTTTCCGTATGTGTATCAGGGACTAAGGCTAATCTAGGGTGCCGAGTTTCAGACCTGTGTAACCTTCGGAAAGGTCAAAGGTCAGCCGTTTAGATTCAAGATTCAAGATTCAAGATTCAAGATTTCTTCATTGTCATACTAACACACATTAGACATGAGGTCAGAACGAAAATCAGTCTCTCCAGAACCCGGTCGGCCCAGCAATAAGAAGAATAAGAAAATAAGAAATAAGAACCAACAGTTTAACTTAACAAAATATAAATTAAAAGAGATCAAAACTTTAAACCTCTGGAGGTAAGGTGCTGTGCAAAAAAGAATTTGGTTCAAGGGTGTGTACGGTACTGGGGGCATGTGCAAAGTACAGTACGTGGGGGGTGGGGGCAGCAGGGCTATGGGGTTACAGAGAGTTAAGGAGTCTGACAGCTCCAGGGAAGAAGCTGTTCCTCAGTCTCGTAGTGCTGCTCTTGATGCTCCGTAGCCTCCTGCCTGAGGGGAGGGGGGTGAACAGTGTGTGTGCCGGGTGAGTGGGATCTCTCATGATGCAGGTAGCCCTTTTCCTGCATCTGGAGGTGAAGATGTCCGTGATGGTGGGGAGGCTGCTGCCCACGGTTCTCTGTGCAGCTTTCACCACTCTGCTGCAGAGCAGCTGCCGTGCCACACAGTGATGCAGGAGCACAGGACACTCTCCACTACACATCTGTAGAAGGTGATAAGGGCAGCTTCCTAGTCCAGCGCGTCTCAGCCTCCTGAGGGGAGGATGGGGGGGATGTCTGCTCTGATGTTTAGGTGTGTTTTTTGTAATAATTCCTAAAGGCATTAAGCCAGGAGTCAGATTTTTCCGTATGTGTACAGGGACTAAGGCTGATCGAGGGTATTTTAATCTTTTTTCTACTGTCCTATAATATGAAGTTAACATCTTATAAGGTATATTGATGTACCCTCAGTGTTTGAATTTATAATGATTTCACTGTTTGGATGTGTTTTTCTATTTGTGTCTGTTTTTGTGCGCATTCAGACACACCCGAACGGCTGACCTTTGACCTTTCCAAAGGTTGCACGGGTCTGAAACTGTTTCTACTGTCCCATAACATAAACCTCACAAATAAAGTTAACATCTTATAAGATATAGTTATATACCTTCAGTGTTTGATTTTGCAATGATTTCACTGTTTGAATGTGTTTTTCTATTTTTGTCTGTTTTTGTGCGCATTCAGCTGGAATGCGACTGTTTTCTGATTTTTTTTCATTTTTCTACTGTCCCATAACATAAACCTCACAAATAAAGTTAACATCTTATAAGATATACTAATGTACCCTCGTCGTTCCGCTCGTCTTGGGACCCCAAACGACATATGAAATATTCACACTCCTGCGACCTGTAGAAATGTAGTTCCTCCAAAACTTCCACTCTGGCCAAAGAGTCTAAGACTGTATAGAGTCTTCAGTTTTTGGACACAGGACTGTGGGCTTTTTTCCCCCTGGCCAAAAAAAACTGCCAAAAACACAGTCTGTAAAATTCAAACGTAAGAAAGGTGGGAAACTGTCTTTTCTTCAATAATTCCTAAAGGCAATGAGCCCGGATGCTGATTTTTCCGTATGTGTATCAGGGATTTAGGCTTATCCCGGATGCAGAGTTTCAGACCTGTGTAACCTTCGGAAAGGTCAATGGTCAGCCGTTCGGGTGTGTTTTTTGTAATAATTCCTAAAGGCATTGAGTCAGGAGTCTGATTTTTCCGTATGTGTATCAGGGACTAAGGCTAATCTAGGGTGCCGAGTTTCAGACCTGTGTAACCTTCGGAAAGGTCAAAGGTCAGCCGTTTAGGTGTGTTTTTTGTAATAATTCCTAAAGGCATTAAGCCAGGAGTCTGATTTTTCCGTATGTGTATCAGGGACTAAGGCTGATCGAGGGTATTTTAATCTTTTTTCTACTGTCCTATAATATGAAGTTAACATCTTATAAGGTATATTGATGTACCCTCAGTGTTTAAATTTATAATGATTTCACTGTTTGGATGTGTTTTTCTATTTGTGTCTGTTTTTGTGCGCATTCAGAAGGAATACGGCTGTTTTCGCAATTTTTTTCATTTTTCTACTGTCCCATAACATAAACCTCACAAATAAAGTTAAAATCTTATAAGATATAGTTATATACCTTCAGTGTTTGATTTTGCAATGATTTCACTGTTTGAATGTGTTTTTCTATTTTTGTCTGTTTTTGTGCGCATTCAGCTGGAATACGACTGTTTTCTGATTTTTTTTCATTTTTCTACTGTCCCATAACATAAACCTCACAAATAAAGTTAACATCTTATAAGATATACTAATGTACCCTCGTCGTTCCGCTCGTCTTGGGACCCCAAACGACATATGAAATATTCACACTCCTGCGACCTGTAGAAATGTAGTTCCTCCAAAACTTCCACTCTGGCCAAAGAGTCTAAGACTGTATAGAGTCTTCAGTTTTTGGACACAGGACTGTGGGCTTTTTTCCCCCTGGCCAAAAAAAACTGCCAAAAACACAGTCTGTAAAATTCAAACGTAAGAAAGGTGGGAAACTGTCTTTTCTTCAATAATTCCTAAAGGCAATGAGCCCGGATGCTGATTTCTCCGTATGTGTATCAGGGACTAAAGCTTATCCCGGTTGCCGAGTTTCAGACCTGTGCAACTTTCGGAAAAGGTCAATGGTTAGCCGTTCGGGTGTGTTTTTTGTAATAATTCCTAAAGGCATTAAGCCAGGAGTCTGATTTTTCTGTATGTGTATCAGGGATTAAGGCTAATCCAGGGTGCCGAGTTTCAGACCCGTGCAACCTTTGGAAAGGTCAAAGGTCAGCCGTTCGGGTGTGTTTTTTGTAATAATTCCTAAAGGCATTAAGCCAGGAGTCTGGCCAAAGAGTCTAAGACTGTATAGAGTCTGACATGACCTGATTTTCAGTTTTGGACACAGGACTTTGGGCTTTTTTCCCCCTGGCCAAAAAAAACTGCCAAAAACACAGTCTGTAAAATTCAAACGTAAGAAAGGTGGGAAACTGTCTTTTCTTCAATAATTCCTAAAGGCAATGAGCCCGGATGCTGATTTCTCCGTATGTGTATCAGGGACTCCTGGCTGATCCAGGGTGCTGAGTTTCAGATCTGTGCAACCTTTGGAAAGGTCAAAGGTCAGCCACTGTGGTGTATTTTTTGTAATAATTCCTAAAGGCATTGAGTCAGGAGTCTGATTTTTCCGTATGTGTATCAGGGACTAAAGCTTATCCCGGTTGCCGAGTTTCAGACCTGTGCAACTTTCGAAAAAGGTCAATGGTTAGCCGTTCGGGTGTGTTTTTTGTAATAATTCCTAAAGGCATTGAGCCAGGAGTCTGATTTTTCCGTGTGTGTATAGGGACTAAGGCTGATCCAGGGTGCCGAGTTTCAGACCTGTGCAACCTTCGGAAAGGTCAATGGTCAGCCGTTCGGGTGTGTTTTTTGTAATAATTCCTAAAGGCATTTAGCCAGGAGTCTGATTTTTCTGTATGTGTATCAGGGACTAAGGCTAATCCAGGGTGCTGAGTTTCAGACCCATGCAACCTTTGGAAAGGTCAAAGGTCAGCCGTTCGGGTGTGTTTTTTGTAATAATTCCTAAAGGCATTAAGCCAGGAGTCTGATTTTTCCGTATGTGTATCAGGGACTAAGGCTGATCCAGGGTGTCGAGTTTCAGACCCGTGCAACCTTTGGAAAGGTCAACGGTCAGCCGCTGTGGTGTGTTTTTTGTAATAATTCCTAAAGGCATTAAGCCAGGAGTCTGATTTTTCCGTATGTGTATCAGGGACTAAGGCTGATCGAGGGTATTTTAATCTTTTTTCTACTGTCCCATAATATGAAGTTAACATCTTATAAGGTATATTGATGTACACTCAGTGTTTAAATTTATATTGATTTCACTGTTTGTATGTGTTTTTCTATTTGTGTCTGTTTTTGTGCGCATTCAGCAGGGATACGGCTGTTTTCGGATTTTTTTCATTTTTTTATTGCCCATAACATAAAACTCAAAAATAAAGTTAACATCTTATAAGATATAGTTATATACCTTCAGTGTTTGATTTTGCAATGATTTCACTGTTTGGATGTGTTTTTCTATTTGTCTCTGTTTTTGTGTGCATTCAGCAGGGATACGGCTGTTTTCTGATTTTATTCATTTTTTTATTGTCCCATAACATAAACCTCACAAATAAAGTTAACATCTCATAAGATATAGTTATATACCTTCAGTGTTTGATTTTGCAATGATTTCACTGTTAAGATGTGTTTTTCTATTTGTGTCTGTTTTTGTGCGCATTCAGCTGGAATACGACTGTTTTCTGATTTTTTTTCATTTTCTACTGTCCCATAACATAAACCTCACAAATAAAGTTAACATCTTATAAGATATACTAATGTACCCTCGTCGTTCCGCTCGTCTTGGGACCCCAAACGACATATGAAATATTCACACTCCTGCGACCTGTAGAAATGTAGTTCCTCCAAAACTTCCACTCTGGCCAAAGAGTCTAAGACTGTATAGAGTCTTCAGTTTTTGGACACAGGACTGTGGGCTTTTTTCCCCCTGGCCAAAAAAAACTGCCAAAAACACAGTCTGTAAAATTCAAACGTAAGAAAGGTGGGAAACTGTCTTTTCTTCAATAATTCCTAAAGGCAATGAGCCCGGATGCTGATTTCTCCGTATGTGTATCAGGGACTAAAGCTTATCCCGGTTGCCGAGTTTCAGACCTGTGCAACTTTCGGAAAAGGTCAATGGTTAGCCGTTCGGGTGTGTTTTTTGTAATAATTCCTAAAGGCATTAAGCCAGGAGTCTGATTTTTCTGTATGTGTATCAGGGATTAAGGCTAATCCAGGGTGCCAAGTTTCAGACCCGTGCAACCTTTGGAAAGGTCAAAGGTCAGCCGTTCGGGTGTGTTTTTTGTAATAATTCCTAAAGGCATTAAGCCAGGAGTCTGGCCAAAGAGTCTAAGACTGTATAGAGTCTGACATGACCTGATTTTCAGTTTTGGACACAGGACTTTGGGCTTTTTTCCCCCTGGCCAAAAAAAACTGCCAAAAACACAGTCTGTAAAATTCAAACGTAAGAAAGGTGGGAAACTGTCTTTTCTTCAATAATTCCTAAAGGCAATGAGCCCGGATGCTGATTTCTCCGTATGTGTATCAGGGACTCCTGGCTGATCCAGGGTGCTGAGTTTCAGATCTGTGCAACCTTTGGAAAGGTCAAAGGTCAGCCACTGTGGTGTATTTTTTGTAATAATTCCTAAAGGCATTGAGTCAGGAGTCTGATTTTTCCGTATGTGTATCAGGGACTAAAGCTTATCCCGGTTGCCGAGTTTCAGACCTGTGCAACTTTCGAAAAAGGTCAATGGTTAGCCGTTCGGGTGTGTTTTTTGTAATAATTCCTAAAGGCATTGAGCCAGGAGTCTGATTTTTCCGTGTGTGTATAGGGACTAAGGCTGATCCAGGGTGCCGAGTTTCAGACCTGTGCAACCTTCGGAAAGGTCAATGGTCAGCCGTTCGGGTGTGTTTTTTGTAATAATTCCTAAAGGCATTTAGCCAGGAGTCTGATTTTTCTGTATGTGTATCAGGGACTAAGGCTAATCCAGGGTGCTGAGTTTCAGACCCATGCAACCTTTGGAAAGGTCAAAGGTCAGCCGTTCGGGTGTGTTTTTTGTAATAATTCCTAAAGGCATTAAGCCAGGAGTCTGATTTTTCTGTATGTGTATCAGGGATTAAGGCTAATCCAGGGTGCCAAGTTTCAGACCCGTGCAACCTTTGGAAAGGTCAAAGGTCAGCCGTTCGGGTGTGTTTTTTGTAATAATTCCTAAAGGCATTAAGCCAGGAGTCTGGCCAAAGAGTCTAAGACTGTATAGAGTCTGACATGACCTGATTTTCAGTTTTGGACACAGGACTTTGGGCTTTTTTCCCCCTGGCCAAAAAAAACTGCCAAAAACACAGTCTGTAAAATTCAAACGTAAGAAAGGTGGGAAACTGTCTTTTCTTCAATAATTCCTAAAGGCAATGAGCCCGGATGCTGATTTCTCCGTATGTGTATCAGGGACTCCTGGCTGATCCAGGGTGCTGAGTTTCAGATCTGTGCAACCTTTGGAAAGGTCAAAGGTCAGCCACTGTGGTGTATTTTTTGTAATAATTCCTAAAGGCATTGAGTCAGGAGTCTGATTTTTCCGTATGTGTATCAGGGACTAAAGCTTATCCCGGTTGCCGAGTTTCAGACCTGTGCAACTTTCGAAAAAGGTCAATGGTTAGCCGTTCGGGTGTGTTTTTTGTAATAATTCCTAAAGGCATTGAGCCAGGAGTCTGATTTTTCTGTATGTGTATCAGGGACTAAGGCTAATCCAGGGTGCTGAGTTTCAGACCCATGCAACCTTTGGAAAGGTCAAAGGTCAGCCGTTCGGGTGTGTTTTTTGTAATAATTCCTAAAGGCATTAAGCCAGGAGTCTGATTTTTCCGTATGTGTATCAGGGACTAAGGCTAATCCAGGGTGTCGAGTTTCAGACCCGTGCAACCTTTGGAAAGGTCAAAGGTCAGCCGCTGTGGTGTGTTTTTTGTAATAATTCCTAAAGGCATTAAGCCAGGAGTCTGATTTTTCCGTATGTGTATCAGGGACTAAGGCTGATCGAGGGTATTTTAATCTTTTTTCTACTGTCCTATAATATGAAGTTAACATCTTATAAGGTATATTGATGTACACTCAGTGTTTAAATTTATATTGATTTCACTGTTTGTATGTGTTTTTCTATTTGTGTCTGTTTTTGTGCGCATTCAGCAGGGATACGGCTGTTTTCGGATTTTTTTCATTTTTTTATTGCCCATAACATAAAACTCAAAAATAAAGTTAACATCTTATAAGATATAGTTATATACCTTCAGTGTTTGATTTTGCAATGATTTCACTGTTTGGATGTGTTTTTCTATTTGTCTCTGTTTTTGTGTGCATTCAGCAGGGATACGGCTGTTTTCTGATTTTATTCATTTTTTTATTGTCCCATAACATAAACCTCACAAATAAAGTTAACATCTCATAAGATATAGTTATATACCTTCAGTGTTTGATTTTGCAATGATTTCACTGTTTGAATGTGTTTTTCTATTTTTGTCTGTTTTTGTGCGCATTCAGCTGGAATACGACTGTTTTCTGATTTTTTTTCATTTTTCTACTGTCCCATAACATAAACCTCACAAATAAAGTTAACATCTTATAAGATATACTAATGTCCCTTCGTCGTTCCGCTCGTCTTGGGACCCCAAACGACATATGAAATATTCACACTCCTGCGACCTGTAGAAATGTAGTTCCTCCAAAACTTCCACTCTGGCCAAAGAGTCTAAGACTGTATAGAGTCTTCAGTTTTTGGACACAGGACTGTGGGCTTTTTTCCCCCTGGCCAAAAAAAACTGCCAAAAACACAGTCTGTAAAATTCAAATGTAAGAAAGGTGGGAAACTGTCTTTTCTTCAATAATTCCTAAAGGCAATGAGCCCGGATGCTGATTTCTCCGTATGTGTATCAGGGACTAAAGCTTATCCCGGTTGCCGAGTTTCAGACCTGTGCAACTTTCGGAAAAGGTCAATGGTTAGCCGTTCGGGTGTGTTTTTTGTAATAATTCCTAAAGGCATTAAGCCAGGAGTCTGATTTTTCTGTATGTGTATCAGGGACTAAGGCTAATCCAGGGTGCCGAGTTTCAGACCCGTGCAACCTTTGGAAAGGTCAAAGGTCAGCCGTTCGGGTGTGTTTTTTGTAATAATTCCTAAAGGCATTAAGCCAGGAGTCTGGCCAAAGAGTCTAAGACTGTATAGAGTCTGACATGACCTGATTTTCAGTTTTTGGACACAGGACTTTGGGCTTTTTTCCCCCTGGCCAAAAAAAACTGCCAAAAACACAGTCTGTAAAATTCAAACGTAAGAAAGGTGGGAAACTGTCTTTTCTTCAATAATTCCTAAAGGCAATGAGCCCGGATGCTGATTTCTCCGTATGTGTATCAGGGACTCCTGGCTGATCCAGGGTGCTGAGTTTCAGATCCGTGCAACCTTTGGAAAGGTCAAAGGTCAGCCACTGTGGTGTATTTTTTGTAATAATTCCTAAAGGCATTGAGTCAGGAGTCTGATTTTTCCGTATGTGTATCAGGGACTAAAGCTTATCCCGGTTGCCGAGTTTCAGACCTGTGCAACTTTCGAAAAAGGTCAATGGTTAGCCGTTCGGGTGTGTTTTTTGTAATAATTCCTAAAGGCATTGAGCCAGGAGTCTGATTTTTCCGTGTGTGTATAGGGACTAAGGCTGATCCAGGGTGCCGAGTTTCAGACCTGTGCAACCTTCGGAAAGGTCAATGGTCAGCCGTTCGGGTGTGTTTTTTGTAATAATTCCTAAAGGCATTTAGCCAGGAGTCTGATTTTTCTGTATGTGTATCAGGGACTAAGGCTAATCCAGGGTGCCGAGTTTCAGACCCGTGCAACCTTTGGAAAGGTCAAAGGTCAGCCGTTCGGGTGTGTTTTTTGTAATAATTCCTAAAGGCATTAAGCCAGGAGTCTGATTTTTCCGTATGTGTATCAGGGACTAAGGCTAATCCAGGGTGTCGAGTTTCAGACCCGTGCAACCTTTGGAAAGGTCAAAGGTCAGCCGTTCGGGTGTGTTTTTTGTAATAACTCCTAAAGGCATTGAGCCAGGAGTCTGATTTTTCCGTGTGTGTATCAGGGACTAATGCTGATCCAGGGTGCCGAGTTTCAGACCTGTGCAACCTTCGGAAAGGTCAAAGGTCAGCCGTTCGGGTGTGTTTTTTGTAATAATTCCTAAAGGCATTAAGCCAGGAGTCTGATTTTTCCGTATGTGTATCAGGGACTAAGGCTGATCGAGGGTATTTTAATCTTTTTTCTACTGTCCTATAATATGAAGTTAACATCTTATAAGGTATATTGATGTACCCTCAGTGTTTAAATTTATATTGATTTCACTGTTTGGATGTGTTTTTCTATTTGTGTCTGTTTTTGTGCGCATTCAGCAGGGATACGGCTGTTTTCGCAATTTTTTTCATTTTTCTACTCTCCCATAACATAAACCAGACAAATAAAGTTAAAATCTTATAAGATATAGTTATATACCTTCAGTGTTTGATTTTGCAATGATTTCACTGTTTGGATGTGTTTTTCTATTTGTCTCTGTTTTTGTGTGCATTCAGCAGGGATACGGCTGTTTTCTGATTTTATTCATTTTTTTATTGTCCCATAACATAAACCTCACAAATAAAGTTAACATCTCATAAGATATAGTTATATACCTTCAGTGTTTGATTTTGCAATGATTTCACTGTGTGAATGTGTTTTTCTATTTTTGTCTGTTTTTGTGCGCATTCAGCTGGAATACGACTGTTTTCTGATTTTTTTTCATTTTTCTACTGTCCCATAACATAAACCTCACAAATAAAGTTAACATCTTATAAGATATACTAATGTACCCTCGTCGTTCCGCTCGTCTTGGGACCCCAAACGACATATGAAATATTCACACTCCTGCGACCTGTAGAAATGTAGTTCCTCCAAAACTTCCACTCTGGCCAAAGAGTCTAAGACTGTATAGAGTCTTCAGTTTTTGGACACAGGACTGTGGGCTTTTTTCCCCCTGGCCAAAAAAAACTGCCAAAAACACAGTCTGTAAAATTCAAATGTAAGAAACGTGGGAAACTGTCTTTTCTTCAATAATTCCTAAAGGCAATGAGCCCGGATGCTGATTTCTCCGTATGTGTATCAGGGACTCCTGGCTGATCCAGGGTGCTGAGTTTCAGACCCGTGCAACCTTTGGAAAGGTCAAAGGTCAGCCGCTGTGGTGTGTTTTTTGTAATAATTCCTAAAGGCATTGAGTCAGGAGTCTGATTTTTCTGTATGTGTATCAGGGACTAAAGCTTATCCCGGTTGCCGAGTTTTAGACCTGTGCAACTTTCGGAAAAGGTCAATGGTCAGACGTTTGGGTGTGTTTTTTGTAATAATTCCTAAAGGCATTAAGCCAGGAGTCTGATTTTTCCGTATGTGTATCAGGGACTAAGGCTGATCGAGGGTATTTTAATCTTTTTTCTACCGTCCTATAATATGAAGTTAACATCTTATAAGGTATATTGATGTACCCTCAGTGTTTGATTTTGCAATGATTTCACTGTTTGGATGTGTTTTTCTATTTGTCTCTGTTTTTGTGCGCATTCAGCATGGATACGGCTGTTTTCGCAATTTTTTTCATTTTTCTACTGTCCCATAACATAAACCTCACAAATAAAGTTAACATCTCATAAGATATAGTTATATACCTTCAGTGTTTGATTTTGCAATGATTTCACTGTTTGGATGTGTTTTTCTATTTGTCTCTGTTTTTGTGCGCATTCAGCAGGGATACGGCTGTTTTCTGATTTTTTTCATTTTTCTACTGTCCCATAACATAAACCTCACAAAGGGTGATTTAGATTTCTCTTTTGTTTATTCACTGCATTTTGTTGATTGATGATTGATTCATTTTTTTCACAACTGCCTAAAACCTTTGCACAGTACTGTGGACAGTAGAAAAAAATCCGAAACAGCCTTATCTCGGCTGGATGCGCACACAAACAGACACCAATAGAAAAACACATCCCAACAGTGAAATCATTGCAAAATCAAACACTGAGGGTACAGAAGTATATCTTATATGATGTTAACTTCATTAGTGAGGTTTATATTATGGGACAGTAGAAAAAAGAAAAAAATCCGAAAACAGCCTAACCTCAGCTGAATACGTCCAGTGAAAGTTAAATCATAAACTACTGATAAAAAATAAGGATTTTATACTTCATCAAAAAATGTTACCCTATTGTTTGTTGCAAAAAGTGAACTTTGACCCTATATTCCTCCAAAACGTATACAGTAAAAGTACTCCATACTACTAGTATATGAAGTATAAGTGGTACTGAGTTCAGTGAAAGTGAAATCATACACTACTAATACAAATTATGGATTTTAAACTTCATCAAAAACGGATGATCACACAGGTCATACAAAACATCTAGCTTATGTTTGATTTAATGTAATTATTTTACATGTAATCACTATAATATGATAGGGTTAGGGTTAGTTTTGATAAATTATTTAACCTTTTTCTTTTTCAGTACATTGTGACTGATGTTGATGAGGTCGAGGTCTTCAGCGTCTGAGGCTGTGTCTTTGACAGTCAGGATGCCCCAAACAAAGTGAAACATTGTGTTTACCTGTAATTGCACCTGTGTAAACAAAACCAG
This sequence comes from Solea solea, assembly GCF_958295425.1. Taxonomy (NCBI): domain Eukaryota; kingdom Metazoa; phylum Chordata; class Actinopteri; order Pleuronectiformes; family Soleidae; genus Solea; species Solea solea. The sequence goes on along the minus strand of NC_081153.1, from coordinate 140,156 downwards.
ACTTTTGTTTGGGTTCACGTAGAGGGCAAGTCTTTGAAGTCCCTCAAGATGCCTGTTTCTTTTTTTTACTCAAAGGAGTGAATGTGTGTATGAGCCTCTTTGTAGGTGTAGGTGCCTGTGTATCATGTCGATTTGAACTTGATGTGAGAACAAGAAGTGCCTGGAGTTGCACATACACACAGATACACAGACACAGACACACACACACACACATTTATTCCTAAACCCACATTCACACCATACTATGATATCCCTAAAATACAACCACATCATTTTAGCTTCAGATATTGATTGAATAGTGTGTTATATGATAATGAAAAATGTTGATATTCCCTGACAGTGGAAAATAACTTCACCTACACCAAATTTGAAGCAATTTGGTGTAAGATATCCTCAAAAAAAAATCCAAACGCACAAAGAATGCAGAGGATTAATCTGTTATGTTTTTATTACAAAAAATCTTGGAAGCGAACATTTCTGCCATGCATGTGTGGTGAAACAAAGGGGCAGTTTATTTCAACTACTACTGTAGCTTTAAGATAATTATCGACCATCGTCACACTCCAACGCAACGTAGTTCCCCACCACAGCAGCAGCGGATTAATATCCAAAACGTGAACAGGTTAGTGTCTGCTCAGCAGGTGGATGAACATGTAATGGAGTTGCAGCATCAGTCGCTGACCAAGGAATTACTGGGGAAGTTGGTGGTAGAGGGAGGCTATTGACATGTCACAGGAAGATGCTCAAAAATGTAGAGGTAAGTGAAATTTTACATTATTATAATGAGCTAAACAGCAGGCCATTGCTAAAATGTGTTCGTTAATTACAGTAACTACGTCTTTAACTACATACATACACATGCATTTAAACACACACGCATTAATCGAAATATAGTTAATACTAATATATGCACATGTAAATGTTCCATGCTCTTTTTTTTCTTTTTCGCTTTGCTGTTTTTTTCGAAAGTTTAGTGTTTAAATGCAGTCAGTATCCTATCTCTGAGATGGTGTTGTCTGCGACGTTACACGGGAGCCAGACTTGCTGTCTGAACAGTTCCACTGTGAGAACCGATGTCCTCTCACCCGAACCCGCAGCTGCAAAGCTCCCGTTTTCGCGGAACCGCTTGCTGTGTTTCGGCTGCGTCTTCGGTTGTGAGGACTGTGGGTCACATTGCTGATCTGTTCAGAGAGCTTCGCTGGTGCTGCTGCTGCACTGTCCTGTCTATTTAACAAGTAGGCTATACACTAAATCTATCCCTCTATTCTTAAAAATGAGGTCCACTCTGAATGTTGATACAGTGTGGGTGTTGTAATTATTATTTTTTTTTTATGACAGTCTTTTCCATTCTTACAACGCACAGTTAACGTGACTGGATTCTGCTTCATCCGGGGATGAAAGAGAGGCTGACCCTCAGGCTTTGGACACCTACAGTATTTAGTTGATGACAAACTGTTTCCTTAACCCTCAGGCTTCATTATGATTCATTTCCACTGTGTTAGTGCATATGGCACACTTTCTTGTAAGAAGGTCTCTTGGCAAATTGGAATTCAAATGAAAACATTTTATTAATAGATCAATAGAACACTGAACATTGTTTTCACCATACACTTGAGTATATGGCAGGAATGTTCACTCCCAAGAATTGTTGTCATAAAAGATTAATACTTTTGTCCTGCATCAGTCCTCCTCAAAACCACCAAATATTCAATCATTTCCATATTACAAATGTCCTCTTTTCAAATTAAGAGGGGAGGGAGTACATGTTTTAGCTGATGCTACACAAAACTAACAATGCTTCAAAGTTAATATTGTGGGTAATCTTTGACATATTCAAGACTGATTAAAAAAAAATCTCCCAGCCACCCAACATTTGTCATATCTGTTGCCAGTACAACCCATGAAATGCTCATTTGTACTTGTCAGGAAGTCACTGCAGCTCTGACCTTGTAACCTAAATATGTTTCTGCTTCAAAATCACTTTGTTTCATACATGAGGCTAATGTCTGGCAGATTATACCAATCTTAGCCAATCTTCATCACTAAGTTTTATGTTAAATCCTGATTCCCATCTTTTTTTTTTATGTATTTTGTAGCATTTTTTTTATATAGTCCCAATATAATTCTAATTGTGGTTTCTTTGTATGCGTTGATTATGATGATCTGGATCACACTATTCACTTCTCAGGAGGGGTCCATCCTGATCTCTTTCATATAGTAGTCTCTAAGTTGCAGGAATCCACAGAATTCATGATTGATTATCTAAATCCTTTTTTTCTGTCATATTTTGGAAACTCTCAAGCTGTCCATCTTTCACCAAAACACACCATGCTGTGATTCCCTTGGTTGTCCACTGTTTAAATCCTATATCGTACCTAGTCGGTGTAAAATTGCTATCATATTCAATAAATTAGTGTCTTTCTGTATCTTATATTTTTTTATTATGCTGAACCATATTTTGTATGTGAACATCGTGATTGTGTCTATTTGGTTTTGAATCTTCTTGTATGTTTCTTTATCCCCAATTATATTCTGTACTGGGTTTTCTCCAAACTCTTTTTCTATTTCATTTCACTGTGTCTGGTTTGCACCAACCTACAATATATCTCAATTGGGCCGCATGGTAGTATTCCTTTAATTTTGGAAGTCTCATCCCTCCTTCTTCTTTTGGCAGCTGGAGAGTTTCCAGTCTTATCGTGGGTCTTTTGCCACCCCAACTAAACTTTGATATCATTTTATTCCAGCTCATAAATTGGGGCTTGGGGGACCTCTACTGGTAGGGCTTGGAATAGGTATAAGGGTCAGGGTCAGCGAGTTGGCAGCACCCCGCTTTACCCGCAGGCTGTAGCAGAGAGCCCCCCTTACAGCAACAACTTTGGCAACAACTTATTTTAAAATAAATATATATAAATATATATATATATATATATATATATGTTATAAAATCACGACAAACCCACACCATAACCCCCCAAACATTTATGACCTTCCCCAAAGTTTCATCTTGGAATGCCCATGGCATCCAATCAAATTCTTTTAGAGCCCAACAAATTAAATTCTTGTTGAAAACTGACTTTGACATATTATGTTGTCAAGAACTGAGACTGAACACAAGTAAAGAGTAACGGTATCCAGCATGTGGAACAAAGGTCTAAGTGTAATTTCTATTGGCGAAAGTAAAGCTGATGGTGGGATCTTTTTTCTAAAACTGGTGATGTCACTATTATTCGTAAAACGAATGATTTCCTAATTTAATTCCTTGTAGATTGCTCATGTTGGATTGTTTTTACCGAGGAGAAAAAATACGAACGATACACGTGTACACCTCTCATGAGAGAACAAACATTTTTCAACTTTTTAAAAGACTTAAAGAACCCCTATTGGTCGGATACAAAATTATTTTATGTGGCGACTTTAACACTGTCATCGATGTAAACGACAGAGTGAGCTCTAAAGTCTTGAAACTCAGCTCTGATGGTAATCGCTTGACTCAATTCAATTCTTATGTAGACTAATTGTGATCTTAACAAGTCCTGGCAAATTAAAGTAGGCACAAGCACCATGACGTCCAATCTGAAGCAGCATCCTGCAATTTGTCTTCTTATGTCATCACTTTTTTTCAAAGGATGTATGTTACAGTATTTTAAATAAAATACACATAATGGAAATATATTGGTACAAAATCTGAAGGAATTTTTCATCATCTCCAGAAAAGAGCATATTTCGTATTTTAAATATGTATTTTTTTTAATACATGTATCAGAAATACTTCCCATCCCTGCTTAGAGACATTACGTGAAGGTTGAAAATTGTGTTGCTTTAAATAAAACCCATAACATGAGAATGTGCTTAAATTGAAGCACAATATATAATGATTATGTATAGAAAATGCACTCTGATTTTCGCAGTTGAAGCACAAGAATCTGGATCTTTACAAAACAAATGTTATCTATCCGCAATTCCTATACTCCTATTCCAAATATGTTTGTGATTTAAACAGCATTTGTCTAGTGTAACATTAGTGATACTTTTGCAGTAGTATATTTATTGTGAGACACAATTATACATTTTTCCCAAATCTGTCCATGCCTCATCCATCTCTTCCTCTCCCTTCTTGTCTTCCTCCTCAGCACATGGAGAAGATCTCCATGCTGGCTTTCCATCCAGTTAAGATGCACAGCTGCTATGAGAAGGTGGTGAACCTGAGCCTTGAGGGTCTGCAGCAACAGTTTGACGTGAGCAGCCCGTCAGTGTTTGTCCAAAGGGCCCAGATCCCCATGAGAGAGGTGAAACCTCAACTACTGACTAACCAGTCTGATATAGGTTATTGGTTAACTGGTTAACACAATGGGAAGTTTCTATGAGAGCTAATCATTTTATTGACACTCATTATATTGCTTGATCATTTTCCTACACTGTAGCTCCTGTTTGACTAGAGTTTGTCAAATAGTTGAATGATGAGGTTCTGACTGTGGCATTGATCAAGGACACAGTAGAACTAAAGGCGAACATCTTTTGGCGGTTTGATAACTCAGTGGACAGTTAAACAGTTAAACATGCCACAATACAGACTGTGGACCTGGGTCCACATGTGATAAATAACATTATCACATTATTTCACGGGATATTCCTATATGAGTCAGTTTGTCTGGTGTTACATGCATGTATGTCACAAAGTTAGGTACAAAACTACAAATTGTGTTTTACTAGATGTTTGAGCAGATCCTTCATCAGAGTCTCGAGTCTCAGGGTACAGAGGAGCTGTGTAAGATCATCCAGCACTGCCAGGACAGAGTCATTAAGGTAATACACAAAGAAAACAGGCTTGTGCATCAAATTATTGCATCACATCTACATTAATATCTAATAATATTACACCTGGCATACTCCAGCCCTGGAAGTGAAACTTTTGGTCTGGCCTTGTTTTAGTGTTAAGGAAAATTCAGGTTCAACTTTATCAATTTATTAATTTTTGAGCAAGAGTCCAGGATACCGGGCTATTGCCCAGCTTAATCCCTTCTGTGCATCGTCCTCTGATATTTTCAAGCCTCAACTTGCCAGCTCCATGTTTATTTTTATTATATCAGAAAGTATGAGTGTGTGGATGAGCTAACTCATGCTTTTGAAGCATGATGATGGTCGCCACAGCGGTCGTCTTCCAGATAGAGATTAGATAGAAAATAAAAACTCCAAACTCAAGGAATAAACACTTGACTTTTGCGAGAACAGGTGAACGTCACATAGTGTACCCTGAGACATTATTGCTCTGGACCATAATCAAGTGGACTGATAAGAGATTACCGGCATCTTGTGAAATGTGCCAGTACACAAATAAAAGTGCCGTTTCTGTGTACTGGACAGTACCGGGCCACTTCTAGTTAATAATTGTACTGTAGTGACAGTGATGGTATTTTATGTACACTTAATGTCTCTTATGTGATGTTATTCTTTAACAAACAAGTGCACAATAAAAATTCACTGGGAATTCTAAACAGCACATTGCAATTTATTCAATTATTATCGGAGTATTGATCAGTAATACAGTGAAAATGAGAGGAAATGTTTAAGGTGTGCGCCCCTAAATGTTCTGCTTGCTCTCCTAAAACATTCAGTTATAGGGGGGGCTACTGTGCTCCTAGTAAGAAGTTAGTCTGGTGCCCTGCATACATTGTTCTAAAGGGTTTATGGTCTTAGTTCCTCTTCAGTAGAGCTGCATGTCCACAATGTAAATTTAATTTTACATTTAAATGCAGAGCTGTCAGTCCCACCGTGTGTGATTGACAGCTCTGCATTTCATGTTTGCAAAGTTGCAGTTATAGGTGGATTTGTAGTGGACAAGCTATCAGTATCCATCCCTTCTCTTATAACTATGGTTGTTTCTGGTTTCAAAAACTAACATGGTGTTGCCCAAAATACTAAACTCCTACATTTAAACAGGGGAGTCTAGTGGCAACCCAAATAGTTGACACATCCCAACCTTATGAGAACCTGCCTCTCAAAATGGGTTATGGATTCATATTTTATCTCTGACAAATGGAATGTGAACTATGATGAGGAAGGCATGACAATATTATAGCTATATCATGACATGAGACAAGATATGATCTTAGAATTTTGATATTGTCATATCGTGATCGGGTATTTGTGATGAATTTTCCTGGTTTGAGAATTTTGGAGAAAATCAAGCTCAAAAGTCAAGATTTTGACAATTATTTTGCAACAATTTGTGACTTTGCACTGCCCTCTAGTGGCCTAATATGATTTCACATGAAATATGTCACCTGCTTTGCATGCTACAGCTCCTTATTTTTCCAGTGATCCCCTATATGTCCATATCTACTTTGGACTATAGGAGAAAGTCCATCTCAAATATGAATGCTGACTGAATTCTATTGCAACCATTCCTGAATTTGCACTTCTCCCTACTGGCCGAAACGTGCATTTTTTTTAAGGTGGAATCGAAACTTAATGAAAATCGGAAGCGAATGCTGAAGGTGGCCCTACAGCATAATCATGTCATTGTTCCCAATAGAATGAGTGCGCGAGTTTTTGTTTTTTTATGTTAATATAATGTCAATGTATTAATGATATAAATATAATGATGGTGATGATAACAATAATAATATTAACAGCGATAATAATAATAATATTAATAATAATGATATGATTACAACAATAATGTGTGCTGTGAAAGCAACATTTGTTGAAAAAAACATTGTAGAAATATTTTTTTGAAGTTTGATTATGACAAATAACCATACAGTTAACTGAACAAATGAAATGTACATCTTATAAGATATACTTCTGTACTCTCAGTGTTTGATTTTGCAATGATTTCACGGATGTGTTTTTCTATTGGTGTCTGTTTGTAAGCGCATTCTGCTGAGATATGGCTGTTTCCGGATTTTTTTAAATTTTTCTGCTGTCCCATAATATAAACCTCACAAATGAAGTTCACATCTTAAAAGATTTAGTTCTGTACACTCACTGTTTGATTTTGCAAAGATTTAACTGTTGGGATGTGTTTTTCTATTGGTGTCTGTTTGTGTGCGCATTCAGCTGAGATAAGGCTCTTCCGGATTTTTTTAATTTTTCTGCTGTCCCATAACATAAACCTCACAAATGAAGTTAAGAACTTAAAAGATTTAGTTCTTTACCCTCAGTGTTTAATTTTGCAAAGATTTCACTGTTTGATGTGTTTTTCTATTGGTGTCTGTTTGTGTGCGCATTCAGCTGAGATAAGGCTGTTTCCGGATTTTTTTAATTTTTCTGCTGTCCCATAACATAAACCTCACAAATGAAGTTAACATCTTAAAAGATTTAGGTCTGTACCCGTCCAATCTGAAGCAGCATCCTGCAATTTGTCTTCTTATGTCATCACTTTTTTTCAAAGGATGTATGTTACAGTATTTTAAATAAAATACACATAATGGAAATATATTGGTACAAAATCTGAAGGAATTTTTCATCATCTCCAGAAAAGAGCATATTTCGTATTTTAAATATGTATTTTTTTTAATACATGTATCAGAAATACTTCCCATCCCTGCTTAGAGACATTACGTGAAGGTTGAAAATTGTGTTGCTTTAAATAAAACCCATAACATGAGAATGTGCTTAAATTGAAGCACAATATATAATGATTATGTATAGAAAATGCACTCTGATTTTCGCAGTTGAAGCACAAGAATCTGGATCTTTACAAAACAAATGTTATCTATCCGCAATTCCTATACTCCTATTCCAAATATGTTTGTGATTTAAACAGCATTTGTCTAGTGTAACATTAGTGATACTTTTGCAGTAGTATATTTATTGTGAGACACAATTATACATTTTTCCCAAATCTGTCCATGCCTCATCCATCTCTTCCTCTCCCTTCTTGTCTTCCTCCTCAGCACATGGAGAAGATCTCCATGCTGGCTTTCCATCCAGTTAAGATGCACAGCTGCTATGAGAAGGTGGTGAACCTGAGCCTTGAGGGTCTGCAGCAACAGTTTGACGTGAGCAGCCCGTCAGTGTTTGTCCAAAGGGCCCAGATCCCCATGAGAGAGGTGAAACCTCAACTACTGACTAAACAGTCTGATATAGGTTATTGGTTAACTGGTTATTGGTTAACTGTTATTGGTTAACTGGTTCCACATGTGATAAATAACATTATCACATTATTTCACGGGATATTCCTATATGAGTCAGTTTGTCTGGTGTTACATGCATGTATGTCACAAAGTTAGGTACAAAACTACAAATTGTGTTTTACTAGATGTTTGAGCAGATCCTTCATCAGAGTCTCGAGTCTCAGGGTACAGAGGAGCTGTGTAAGATCATCCAGCACTGCCAGGACAGAGTCATTAAGGTAATACACAAAGAAAACAGGCTTGTGCATCAAATTATTGCATCACATCTACATTAATATCTAATAATATTACACCTGGCATACTCCAGCCCTGGAAGTGAAACTTTTGGTCTGGCCTTGTTTTAGTGTTAAGGAAAATTCAGGTTCAACTTTATCAATTTATTAATTTTTGAGCAAGAGTCCAGGATACCGGGCTATTGCCCAGCTTAATCCCTTCTGTGCATCGTCCTCTGATATTTTCAAGCCTCAACTTGCCAGCTCCATGTTTATTTTTATTATATCAGAAAGTATGAGTGTGTGGATGAGCTAACTCATGCTTTTGAAGCATGATGATGGTCGCCACAGCGGTCGTCTTCCAGATAGAGATTAGATAGAAAATAAAAACTCCAAACTCAAGGAATAAACACTTGACTTTTGCGAGAACAGGTGAACGTCACATAGTGTACCCTGAGACATTATTGCTCTGGACCATAATCAAGTGGACTGATAAGAGATTACCGGCATCTTGTGAAATGTGCCAGTACACAAATAAAAGTGCCGTTTCTGTGTACTGGACAGTACCGGGCCACTTCTAGTTAATAATTGTACTGTAGTGACAGTGATGGTATTTTATGTACACTTAATGTCTCTTATGTGATGTTATTCTTTAACAAACAAGTGCACAATAAAAATTCACTGGGAATTCTAAACAGCACATTGCAATTTATTCAATTATTATCGGAGTATTGATCAGTAATACAGTGAAAATGAGAGGAAATGTTTAAGGTGTGCGCCCCTAAATGTTCTGCTTGCTCTCCTAAAACATTCAGTTATAGGGGGGGCTACTGTGCTCCTAGTAAGAAGTTAGTCTGGTGCCCTGCATACATTGTTCTAAAGGGTTTATGGTCTTAGTTCCTCTTCAGTAGAGCTGCATGTCCACAATGTAAATTTAATTTTACATTTAAATGCAGAGCTGTCAGTCCCACCGTGTGTGATTGACAGCTCTGCATTTCATGTTTGCAAAGTTGCAGTTATAGGTGGATTTGTAGTGGACAAGCTATCAGTATCCATCCCTTCTCTTATAACTATGGTTGTTTCTGGTTTCAAAAACTAACATGGTGTTGCCCAAAATACTAAACTCCTACATTTAAACAGGGGAGTCTAGTGGCAACCCAAATAGTTGACACATCCCAACCTTATGAGAACCTGCCTCTCAAAATGGGTTATGGATTCATATTTTATCTCTGACAAATGGAATGTGAACTATGATGAGGAAGGCATGACAATATTATAGCTATATCATGACATGAGACAAGATATGATCTTAGAATTTTGATATTGTCATATCGTGATCGGGTATTTGTGATGAATTTTCCTGGTTTGAGAATTTTGGAGAAAATCAAGCTCAAAAGTCAAGATTTTGACAATTATTTTGCAACAATTTGTGACTTTGCACTGCCCTCTAGTGGCCTAATATGATTTCACATGAAATATGTCACCTGCTTTGCATGCTACAGCTCCTTATTTTTCCAGTGATCCCCTATATGTCCATATCTACTTTGGACTATAGGAGAAAGTCCATCTCAAATATGAATGCTGACTGAATTCTATTGCAACCATTCCTGAATTTGCACTTCTCCCTACTGGCCGAAACGTGCATTTTTTTTAAGGTGGAATCGAAACTTAATGAAAATCGGAAGCGAATGCTGAAGGTGGCCCTACAGCATCATCATGTCATTGTTCCCAATAGAATGAGTGCGCGAGTTTTTGTTTTTTTATGTTAATATAATGTCAATGTATTAATGATATAAATATAATGATGGTGATGATAACAATAATAATATTAACAGCGATAATAATAATAATATTAATAATAATGATATGATTACAACAATAATGTGTGCTGTGAAAGCAACATTTGTTGAAAAAAACATTGTAGAAATATTTTTTTGAAGTTTGATTATGACAAATAACCATACAGTTAACTGAACAAATGAAATGTACATCTTATAAGATATACTTCTGTACTCTCAGTGTTTGATTTTGCAATGATTTCACGGATGTGTTTTTCTATTGGTGTCTGTTTGTAAGCGCATTCTGCTGAGATATGGCTGTTTCCGGATTTTTTTAAATTTTTCTGCTGTCCCATAATATAAACCTCACAAATGAAGTTCACATCTTAAAAGATTTAGTTCTGTACACTCACTGTTTGATTTTGCAAAGATTTAACTGTTGGGATGTGTTTTTCTATTGGTGTCTGTTTGTGTGCGCATTCAGCTGAGATAAGGCTCTTCCGGATTTTTTTAATTTTTCTGCTGTCCCATAACATAAACCTCACAAATGAAGTTAAGAACTTAAAAGATTTAGTTCTTTACCCTCAGTGTTTAATTTTGCAAAGATTTCACTGTTTGGATGTGTTTTTCTATTGGTGTCTGTTTGTGTGCGCATTCAGCTGAGATAAGGCTGTTTCCGGATTTTTTTAATTTTTCTGCTGTCCCATAACATAAACCTCACAAATGAAGTTAACATCTTAAAAGATTTAGGTCTGTACCCGTCCAATCTGAAGCAGCATCCTGCAATTTGTCTTCTTATGTCATCACTTTTTTTCAAAGGATGTATGTTACAGTATTTTAAATAAAATACACATAATGGAAATATATTGGTACAAAATCTGAAGGAATTTTTCATCATCTCCAGAAAAGAGCATATTTCGTATTTTAAATATGTATTTTTTTTAATACATGTATCAGAAATACTTCCCATCCCTGCTTAGAGACATTACGTGAAGGTTGAAAATTGTGTTGCTTTAAATAAAACCCATAACATGAGAATGTGCTTAAATTGAAGCACAATATATAATGATTATGTATAGAAAATGCACTCTGATTTTCGCAGTTGAAGCACAAGAATCTGGATCTTTACAAAACAAATGTTATCTATCCGCAATTCCTATACTCCTATTCCAAATATGTTTGTGATTTAAACAGCATTTGTCTAGTGTAACATTAGTGATACTTTTGCAGTAGTATATTTATTGTGAGACACAATTATACATTTTTCCCAAATCTGTCCATGCCTCATCCATCTCTTCCTCTCCCTTCTTGTCTTCCTCCTCAGCACATGGAGAAGATCTCCATGCTGGCTTTCCATCCAGTTAAGATGCACAGCTGCTATGAGAAGGTGGTGAACCTGAGCCTTGAGGGTCTGCAGCAACAGTTTGACGTGAGCAGCCCGTCAGTGTTTGTCCAAAGGGCCCAGATCCCCATGAGAGAGGTGAAACCTCAACTACTGACTAAACAGTCTGATATAGGTTATTGGTTAACTGGTTATTGGTTAACTGTTATTGGTTAACTGGTTCCACATGTGATAAATAACATTATCACATTATTTCACGGGATATTCCTATATGAGTCAGTTTGTCTGGTGTTACATGCATGTATGTCACAAAGTTAGGTACAAAACTACAAATTGTGTTTTACTAGATGTTTGAGCAGATCCTTCATCAGAGTCTCGAGTCTCAGGGTACAGAGGAGCTGTGTAAGATCATCCAGCACTGCCAGGACAGAGTCATTAAGGTAATACACAAAGAAAACAGGCTTGTGCATCAAATTATTGCATCACATCTACATTAATATCTAATAATATTACACCTGGCATACTCCAGCCCTGGAAGTGAAACTTTTGGTCTGGCCTTGTTTTAGTGTTAAGGAAAATTCAGGTTCAACTTTATCAATTTATTAATTTTTGAGCAAGAGTCCAGGATACCGGGCTATTGCCCAGCTTAATCCCTTCTGTGCATCGTCCTCTGATATTTTCAAGCCTCAACTTGCCAGCTCCATGTTTATTTTTATTATATCAGAAAGTATGAGTGTGTGGATGAGCTAACTCATGCTTTTGAAGCATGATGATGGTCGCCACAGCGGTCGTCTTCCAGATAGAGATTAGATAGAAAATAAAAACTCCAAACTCAAGGAATAAACACTTGACTTTTGCGAGAACAGGTGAACGTCACATAGTGTACCCTGAGACATTATTGCTCTGGACCATAATCAAGTGGACTGATAAGAGATTACCGGCATCTTGTGAAATGTGCCAGTACACAAATAAAAGTGCCGTTTCTGTGTACTGGACAGTACCGGGCCACTTCTAGTTAATAATTGTACTGTAGTGACAGTGATGGTATTTTATGTACACTTAATGTCTCTTATGTGATGTTATTCTTTAACAAACAAGTGCACAATAAAAATTCACTGGGAATTCTAAACAGCACATTGCAATTTATTCAATTATTATCGGAGTATTGATCAGTAATACAGTGAAAATGAGAGGAAATGTTTAAGGTGTGCGCCCCTAAATGTTCTGCTTGCTCTCCTAAAACATTCAGTTATAGGGGGGGCTACTGTGCTCCTAGTAAAAAGTTAGTCTGGTGCCCTGCATACATTGTTCTAAAGGGTTTATGGTCTTAGTTCCTCTTCAGTAGAGCTGCATGTCCACAATGTAAATTTAATTTTACATTTAAATGCAGAGCTGTCAGTCCCACCGTGTGTGATTGACAGCTCTGCATTTCATGTTTGCAAAGTTGCAGTTATAGGTGGATTTGTAGTGGACAAGCTATCAGTATCCATCCCTTCTCTTATAACTATGGTTGTTTCTGGTTTCAAAAACTAACATGGTGTTGCCCAAAATACTAAACTCCTACATTTAAACAGGGGAGTCTAGTGGCAACCCAAATAGTTGACACATCCCAACCTTATGAGAACCTGCCTCTCAAAATGGGTTATGGATTCATATTTTATCTCTGACAAATGGAATGTGAACTATGATGAGGAAGGCATGACAATATTATAGCTATATCATGACATGAGACAAGATATGATCTTAGAATTTTGATATTGTCATATCGTGATCGGGTATTTGTGATGAATTTTCCTGGTTTGAGAATTTTGGAGAAAATCAAGCTCAAAAGTCAAGATTTTGACAATTATTTTGCAACAATTTGTGACTTTGCACTGCCCTCTAGTGGCCTAATATGATTTCACATGAAATATGTCACCTGCTTTGCATGCTACAGCTCCTTATTTTTCCAGTGATCCCCTATATGTCCATATCTACTTTGGACTATAGGAGAAAGTCCATCTCAAATATGAATGCTGACTGAATTCTATTGCAACCATTCCTGAATTTGCACTTCTCCCTACTGGCCGAAACGTGCATTTTTTTTAAGGTGGAATCGAAACTTAATGAAAATCGGAAGCGAATGCTGAAGGTGGCCCTACAGCATCATCATGTCATTGTTCCCAATAGAATGAGTGCGCGAGTTTTTGTTTTTTTATGTTAATATAATGTCAATGTATTAATGATATAAATATAATGATGGTGATGATAACAATAATAATATTAACAGCGATAATAATAATAATATTAATAATAATGATATGATTAAAACAATAATGCGTGCTGTGAAAGCAACATTTGTTGAAAAAAACATTGTAGAAATATTTTTTTGAAGTTTGATTATGACAAATAACCATACAGTTAACTGAACAAATGAAATGTACATCATATAAGATATACTTCTGTACTCTCAGTGTTTGATTTTGCAATGATTTCACGGATGTGTTTTTCTATTGGTGTCTGTTTGTAAGCGCATTCTGCTGAGATATGGCTGTTTCCGGATTTTTTTAAATTTTTCTGCTGTCCCATAATATTAACCTCACAAATGAAGTTCACATCTTAAAAGATTTAGTTCTGTATCCTCAGTGTTTGATTTTGCAATGGTTTCACTGTTGGGATGTGTTTTTCTACAAGTGTCTGTTTGTGTGCGCATTCAGCTGAGATAAGGCTGTTTACGGATTTTTTTAATTTTTCTGCTGTCCCATAACATAAACTTCACAAATGAAGTTAACATCTTAAAAGATTTAGTTCTGTACACTCACTGTTTGATTTTGCATTGATTTCACTGTTTGGATGTGTTTTTCTATTGGTGTCTGTTTGTGTGCGCATTCAGCTGAGATAAGGCTGTTTCCGGATTTTTTTAAATTTTTCTGCTGTCCCATAATATTAACCTCACAAATGAAGTTCACATCTTAAAAGATTTAGTTCTGTACACTCACTGTTTGATTTTGCAAAGATTTAACTGTTGGGATGTGTTTTTCTATTGGTGTCTGTTTGTGTGCGCATTCAGCTGAGATAAGGCTGTTTACGGATTTTTTTAATTTTTCTTCTGTCCCATAACATAAACCTCACAAATGAAGTTAACATCTTAAAAGATTTAGTTCTGTACCCTCAGTGTTTGATTTTGCAATGATTTCACTGTTGGGATGTGTTTTTCTACAAGTGTCTGTTTGTGTGCGCATTCAGCTGAGATAAGGCTGTTTCCGGATTTTTTTCATTTTTCTGCTGTCCCATAACATAAACCTCACAAATGAACTTAACATCTTATAAGATATACTTCTTTACCCTCAGTGTTTGATTTTGCAATGATTTCACTGTTTGGATGTGTTTTTCTATTGAAGTCTGTTTGTGTGCGCATTCAGCTGAGATAAGGCTGTTTCCGGATTTTTTTAATTTTTCTTCTGTCCCATAACATAAACCTCACAAATGAAGTTAACATCTTAAAAGATTTAGTTCTGTACACTCACTGTTTGATTTTGCAATGATTTCACTGTTGGGATGTGTTTTTCTACAAGTGTCTGTTTGTGTGCGCATTCAGCTGAGATAAGGCTGTTTACGGATTTTTTTCATTTTTCTGCTGTCCCATAACATAAACCTCACAAATGAACTTAACATCTTATAAGATATACTTCTTTACCCTCAGTGTTTGATTTTGCAATGATTTCACTGTTTGGATGTGTTTTTCTATTGAAGTCTGTTTGTGTGCGCATTCAGCTGAGATAAGGCTGTTTCCGGATTTTTTTAATTTTTCTTCTGTCCCATAACATAAACCTCACAAATGAAGTTAACATCTTAAAATATTTAGTTCTGTATCCTCAGTGTTTGATTTTGCAATGGTTTCACTGTTGGGATGTGTTTTTCTACAAGTGTCTGTTTGTGTGCGCATTCAGCTGAGATAAGGCTGTTTACGGATTTTTTTAATTTTTCTGCTGTCCCATAACATAAACCTCACAAATGAAGTTAACATCTTAAAAGATTTAGTTCTGTACACTCACTGTTTGATTTTGCATTGATTTCACTGTTTGGATGTGTTTTTCTATTGGTGTCTGTTTGTGTGCGCATTCAGCTGAGATAAGGCTGTTTCCGGATTTTTTCAAATTTTTCTGCTGTCCCATAATATTAACCTCACAAATGAAGTTCACATCTTAAAAGATTTAGTTCTGTACACTCACTGTTTGATTTTGCAAAGATTTAACTGTTGGGATGTGTTTTTCTATTGGTGTCTGTTTGTGTGCGCATTCAGCTGAGATAAGGCTCTTCCGGATTTTTTTAATTTTTCTGCTGTCCCATAACATAAACCTCACAAATGAAGTTAAGAACTTAAAATATTTAGTTCTGTACCCTCAGTGTTTGATTTTGCAAAGATTTCACTGTTGGGATGTGTTTTTCTATTGGTGTCTGTTTGTGTGCGCATTCAGCTGAGATAAGGCTGTTTCCGGATTTTTTTCATTTTTCTACTTTCCCATAATATAAACCTCACAAATGAACTTAACATATTATAAGATATACTTCTTTACCCTCAGTGTTTAATTTTGCATTGATTTCACTGTTTGGATGTGTTTTTCTATTGGTGTCTGTTTGTGTGCGCATTCAGCTGAGATAAGGCTGTTTACGGATTTCTTTCATTTTTCTGCTGTCCCATAACATAAACCTCACAAATGAAGTTAACATCTTAAAATATTTAGTTCTGTACCCTCAGTGTTTGATTTTGCAATGGTTTCACTGTTGGGATGTGTTTTTCTACAAGTGTCTGTTTGTGTGCGCATTCAGCTGAGATAAGGCTGTTTCCGGATTTTTTTAATTTTTCTGCTGTCCCATAACATAAACCTCACAAATGAAGTTAACATCTTAAAAGATTTAGTTCTGTACACTCACTGTTTGATTTTGCATTGATTTCACTGTTTGGATGTGTTTTTCTATTGGTGTATGTTTGTGTGCGCATACAGCTGAGATAAGGCTGTTTTCGGATTTTTTTCATTTTTCTACTTTCCCATAATATAAACCTAACAAATGAACTTAACATCTTATAAGATATACTTCTTTACCCTCAGTGTTTAATTTTGCAAAGATTTCACTGTTTGGATGTGTTTTTCTACAAGTGTCTGTTTGTGTGCGCATTCAGCTGAGATAAGGCTGTTTACGGATTTTTTTAATTTTTCTGCTGTACCATAACATAAACCTCAAAAATGAAGTTAACATCTTAAAAGATTTAGTTCTGTACACTCACTGTTTGATTTTGCAATGATTTCACTGTTTGGATGTGTTTTTCTATTGGTGTCTGTTTGTGTGCGCATTCAGCTGAGATAAGGCTGTTTACGGATTTTTTTAATTTTTCTGCTGTCCCATAACATAAACCTCACAAATGAAGTTAACATCTTAAAAGATTTAGTTCTGTACACTCACTGTTTGATTTTGCAATGATTTCACTGTTTGGATGTGTTTTTCTATTGGTGTCTGTTTGTGTGCGCATTCAGCTGAGATAAGGCTGTTTACGGATTTTTTTAATTTTTCTGCTGTCCGATAACATAAACCTCACAAATGAAGTTAACATCTTAAAAGATTTAGTTCTGTACCCTCAGTGTTTGATTTTGCAATGATTTCACTGTTGGGATGTGTTTTTCTACAAGTGTCTGTTTGTGTGCGCATTCAGCTGAGATAAGGCTGTTTACGGATTTTTTTCATTTTTCTGCTGTCCCATAACATAAACCTCACAAATGAACTTAACATCTTATAAGATATACTTCTTTACCCTCAGTGTTTGATTTTGCAATGATTTCACTGTTTGGATGTGTTTTTCTATTGAAGTCTGTTTGTGTGCGCATTCAGCTGAGATAAGGCTGTTTCCGGATTTTTTTAATTTTTCTTCTGTCCCATAACATAAACCTCACAAATGAAGTTAACATCTTAAAAGATTTAGTTCTGTACACTCACTGTTTGATTTTGCATTGATTTCACTGTTTGGATGTGTTTTTCTATTGGTGTCTGTTTGTGTGCGCATTCAGCTGAGATAAGGCTGTTTCCGGATTTTTTTAATTTTTCTTCTGTCCCATAACATAAACCTTACAAATGAAGTTAACATCTTAAAATATTTAGTTCTGTATCCTCAGTGTTTGATTTTGCAATGGTTTCACTGTTGGGATGTGTTTTTCTACAAGTGTCTATTTGTGTGCGCATTCAGCTGAGATAAGGCTGTTTACGGATTTTCTTAATTTTTCTGCTGTCCCATAACATAAACCTCACAAATGAAGTTAACATCTTAAAAGATTTAGTTCTGTACCCTCAGTGTTTGATTTTGCAATGATTTCACTGTTGGGATGTGTTTTTCTACAAGTGTCTGTTTGTGTGCGCATTCAGCTGAGATAAGGCTGTTTACGGATTTTTTTCATTTTTCTGCTGTCCCATAACATAAACCTCACAAATGAACTTAACATCTTATAAGATATACTTCTTTACCCTCAGTGTTTGATTTTGCAATGATTTCACTGTTTGGATGTGTTTTTCTATTGAAGTCTGTTTGTGTGCGCATTCAGCTGAGATAAGGCTGTTTCCGGATTTTTTTAATTTTTCTTCTGTCCCATAACATAAACCTCACAAATGAAGTTAACATCTTAAAATATTTAGTTCTGTATCCTCAGTGTTTGATTTTGCAATGGTTTCACTGTTGGGATGTGTTTTTCTACAAGTGTCTGTTTGTGTGCGCATTCAGCTGAGATAAGGCTGTTTACGGATGTTTTTAATTTTTCTGCTGTCCCATAACATAAACCTCACAAATGAAGTTAACATCTTAAAAGATTTAGTTCTGTACACTCACTGTTTGATTTTGCATTGATTTCACTGTTTGGATGTGTTTTTCTATTGGTGTCTGTTTGTGTGCGCATTCAGCTGAGATAAGGCTGTTTCCGGATTTTTTTAAATTTTTCTGCTGTCCCATAATATTAACCTCACAAATGAAGTTCACATCTTAAAAGATTTAGTTCTGTACACTCACTGTTTGATTTTGCAAAGATTTAACTGTTGGGATGTGTTTTTCTATTGGTGTCTGTTTGTGTGCGCATTCAGCTGAGATAAGGCTGTTTCCGGATTTTTTTCATTTTTCTACTTTCCCATAATATAAACCTCACAAATGAACTTAACATATTATAAGATATACTTCTTTACCCTCAGTGTTTAATTTTGCATTGATTTCACTGTTTGGATGTGTTTTTCTATTGGTGTCTGTTTGTGTGCGCATTCAGCTGAGATAAGGCTGTTTACGGATTTCTTTCATTTTTCTGCTGTCCCATAACATAAACCTCACAAATGAAGTTAACATCTTAAAATATTTAGTTCTGTACCCTCAGTGTTTGATTTTGCAATGGTTTCACTGTTGGGATGTGTTTTTCTACAAGTGTCTGTTTGTGTGCGCATTCAGCTGAGATAAGGCTGTTTCCGGATTTTTTTAATTTTTCTGCTGTCCCATAACATAAACCTCACAAATGAAGTTAACATCTTAAAAGATTTAGTTCTGTACACTCACTGTTTGATTTTGCATTGATTTCACTGTTTGGATGTGTTTTTCTATTGGTGTATGTTTGTGTGCGCATACAGCTGAGATAAGGCTGTTTTCGGATTTTTTTCATTTTTCTACTTTCCCATAATATAAACCTAACAAATGAACTTAACATCTTATAAGATATACTTCTTTACCCTCAGTGTTTAATTTTGCAAAGATTTCACTGTTTGGATGTGTTTTTCTACAAGTGTCTGTTTGTGTGCGCATTCAGCTGAGATAAGGCTGTTTACGGATTTTTTTAATTTTTCTGCTGTACCATAACATAAACCTCAAAAATGAAGTTAACATCTTAAAAGATTTAGTTCTGTACACTCACTGTTTGATTTTGCAATGATTTCACTGTTTGGATGTGTTTTTCTATTGGTGTCTGTTTGTGTGCGCATTCAGCTGAGATAAGGCTGTTTACGGATTTTTTTAATTTTTCTTCTGTCCCATAACATAAACCTTACAAATGAAGTTAACATCTTAAAATATTTCGTTCTGTATCCTCAGTGTTTGATTTTGCAATGGTTTCACTGTTGGGATGTGTTTTTCTACAAGTGTCTGTTTGTGTGCGCATTCAGCTGAGATAAGGCTGTTTACGGATTTTCTTAATTTTTCTGCTGTCCCATAACATAAACCTCACAAATGAAGTTAACATCTTAAAAGATTTAGTTCTGTACCCTCAGTGTTTGATTTTGCAATGATTTCACTGTTGGGATGTGTTTTTCTACAAGTGTCTGTTTGTGTGCGCATTCAGCTGAGATAAGGCTGTTTACGGATTTTTTTCATTTTTCTGCTGTCCCATAACATAAACCTCACAAATGAACTTAACATCTTATAAGATATACTTCTTTACCCTCAGTGTTTGATTTTGCAATGATTTCACTGTTTGGATGTGTTTTTCTATTGAAGTCTGTTTGTGTGCGCATTCAGCTGAGATAAGGCTGTTTCCGGATTTTTTTAATTTTTCTTCTGTCCCATAACATAAACCTCACAAATGAAGTTAACATCTTAAAATATTTAGTTCTGTATCCTCAGTGTTTGATTTTGCAATGGTTTCACTGTTGGGATGTGTTTTTCTACAAGTGTCTGTTTGTGTGCGCATTCAGCTGAGATAAGGCTGTTTACGGATTTTCTTAATTTTTCTGCTGTCCCATAACATAAACCTCACAAATGAAGTTAACATCTTAAAATATTTAGTTCTGTATCCTCAGTGTTTGATTTTGCAATGGTTTCACTGTTGGGATGTGTTTTTCTACAAGTGTCTGTTTGTGTGCGCATTCAGCTGAGATAAGGCTGTTTACGGATTTTCTTAATTTTTCTGCTGTCCCATAACATAAACCTCACAAATGAAGTTAACATCTTAAAATATTTAGTTCTGTATCCTCAGTGTTTGATTTTGCAATGGTTTCACTGTTGGGATGTGTTTTTCTACAAGTGTCTGTTTGTGTGCGCATTCAGCTGAGATAAGGCTGTTTACGGATTTTTTTAATTTTTCTGCTGTCCCATAACATAAACCTCACAAATGAAGTTAACATCTTAAAAGATTTAGTTCTGTACACTCACTGTTTGATTTTGCATTGATTTCACTGTTTGGATGTGTTTTTCTATTGGTGTCTGTTTGTGTGCGCATTCAGCTGAGATAAGGCTGTTTCCGGATTTTTTTAATTTTTCTTCTGTCCCATAACATAAACCTTACAAATGAAGTTAACATCTTAAAATATTTAGTTCTGTATCCTCAGTGTTTGATTTTGCAATGGTTTCACTGTTGGGATGTGTTTTTCTACAAGTGTCTGTTTGTGTGCGCATTCAGCTGAGATAAGGCTGTTTACGGATTTTCTTAATTTTTCTGCTGTCCCATAACATAAACCTCACAAATGAAGTTAACATCTTAAAAGATTTAGATCTGTACCCTCAGTGTTTGATTTTGCAATGATTTCACTGTTGGGATGTGTTTTTCTACAAGTGTCTGTTTGTGTGCGCATTCAGCTGAGATAAGGCTGTTTCCGGATTTTTTTCATTTTTCTGCTGTCCCATAACATAAACCTCACAAATGAACTTAACATATTATAAGATATACTTCTTTACCCTCAGTGTTTGATTTTGCAATGATTTCACTGTTTGGATGTGTTTTTCTATTGAAGTCTGTTTGTGTGCGCATTCAGCTGAGATAAGGCTGTTTCCGGATTTTTTTAATTTTTCTTCTGTCCCATAACATAAACCTCACAAATGAAGTTAACATCTTAAAAGATTTAGTTCTGTACACTCACTGTTTGATTTTGCATTGATTTCACTGTTTGGATGTGTTTTTCTATTGGTGTCTGTTTGTGTGCGCATTCAGCTGAGATAAGGCTGTTTCCGGATTTTTTTAATTTTTCTTCTGTCCCATAACATAAACCTTAAAAATGAAGTTAACATCTTAAAATATTTAGTTCTGTATCCTCAGTGTTTGATTTTGCAATGGTTTCACTGTTGGGATGTGTTTTTCTACAAGTGTCTGTTTGTGTGCGCATTCAGCTGAGATAAGGCTGTTTACGGATTTTCTTAATTTTTCTGCTGTCCCATAACATAAACCTCACAAATGAAGTTAACATCTTAAAAGATTTAGTTCTGTACACTCACTGTTTGATTTTGCATTGATTTCACTGTTTGGATGTATTTTTCTATTGGTGTCTGTTTGTGTGCGCATACAGCTGAGATAAGGCTGTTTTCGGATTTTTTTCATTTTTCTACTTTCCCATAACATAAACCTCACAAATGAACTTAACATCTTATAAGATATACTTCTTTACCCTCAGTGTTTGATTTTGCAATGATTTCACTGTTTGGATGTGTTTTTCTATTGAAGTCTGTTTGTGTGCGCATTCAGCTGAGATAAGGCTGTTTCCGGATTTTTTTAATTTTTCTTCTGTCCCATAACATAAACCTTAAAAATGAAGTTAACATCTTAAAATATTTAGTTCTGTATCCTCAGTGTTTGATTTTGCAATGGTTTCACTGTTGGGATGTGTTTTTCTACAAGTGTCTGTTTGTGTGCGCATTCAGCTGAGATAAGGCTGTTTACGGATTTTCTTAATTTTTCTGCTGTCCCATAACATAAACCTCACAAATGAAGTTAACATCTTAAAAGATTTAGTTCTGTACACTCACTGTTTGATTTTGCATTGATTTCACTGTTTGGATGTATTTTTCTATTGGTGTCTGTTTGTGTGCGCATACAGCTGAGATAAGGCTGTTTTCGGATTTTTTTCATTTTTCTACTTTCCCATAATATAAACCTAACAAATGAACTTAACATCTTATAAGATATACTTCTTTACCCTCAGTGTTTAATTTTGCAAAGATTTCACTGTTTGGATGTGTTTTTCTATTGGTGTATGTTTGTGTGCACATACAGCTGAGATAAGGCTGTTTTCGGATTTTTTTCATTTTTCTACTTTCCCATAATATAAACCTAACAAATGAACTTAACATCTTATAAGATTTACTTCTTTACCCTCAGTGTTTAATTTTGCAAAGATTTCACTGTTTGGATGTGTTTCTCTATTGAAGTCTGTTTGTGTGCGCATTCAGCTGAGATAAGGCTGTTTCCGGATTTTTTTCATTTTTCTGCTGTCCCATAACATAAATCTCACAAATGAAGTTAACATCTTAAAAGATTTAGTTCTGTACCCTCAGTGTTTGATTTTGCAATGATTTCACTGTTGGGATGTGTTTTTCTACAAGTGTCTGTTTGTGTGCGCATTCAGCTGAGATAAGGCTGTTTCCGGATTTTTTTAATTTTTCTGCTGTCCCATAACATAAACCTCACAAATGAAGTTAACATCTTAAAAGATTTAGTTCTGTACACTCACTGTTTGATTTTGCAATGATTTCACTGTTTGGATGTGTTTTTCTATTGGTGTCTGTTTGTGCCCCATTGAGCTGAGATAAGGCTATTTTCGAAATTTTTTCATTTTTCTACTTTCCCATAATATAAACCTAACAAATGAACTTAACATCTTATAAGATATACTTCTTTACCCTCAGTGTTTAATTTTGCAAAGATTTCACTGTTTGGATGTGTTTTTCTATTGGTGTCTGTTTGTGTGCGCATTCAGCTGAGATAAGGCTGTTTCCGGATTTTTTAAATTTTTCTGCTGTCCCATAACATAAACCTCACAAATGAAGTTAACATCTTAAAATATTTAGTTCTGTACACTCACTGTTTGATTTTGCAATGATTTCACTGTTTGGATGTATTTTTCTATTGGTGTCTGTTTGTGTGCGCATACAGCTGAGATAAGGCTGTTTTCGGATTTTTTTCATTTTTCTACTTTCCCATAACATAAACCTCACAAATGAACTTAACATCTTATAAGATATACTTCTTTACCCTCAGTGTTTGATTTTGCAATGATTTCACTGTTTGGATGTGTTTTTCTATTGAAGTCTGTTTGTGTGCGCATTCAGCTGAGATAAGGCTGTTTCCGGATTTTTTTAATTTTTCTTCTGTCCCATAACATAAACCTTAAAAATGAAGTTAACATCTTAAAATATTTAGTTCTGTATCCTCAGTGTTTGATTTTGCAATGGTTTCACTGTTGGGATGTGTTTTTCTACAAGTGTCTGTTTGTGTGCGCATTCAGCTGAGATAAGGCTGTTTACGGATTTTCTTAATTTTTCTGCTGTCCCATAACATAAACCTCACAAATGAAGTTAACATCTTAAAAGATTTAGTTCTGTACACTCACTGTTTGATTTTGCATTGATTTCACTGTTTGGATGTATTTTTCTATTGGTGTCTGTTTGTGTGCGCATACAGCTGAGATAAGGCTGTTTTCGGATTTTTTTCATTTTTCTACTTTCCCATAATATAAACCTAACAAATGAACTTAACATCTTATAAGATATACTTCTTTACCCTCAGTGTTTAATTTTGCAAAGATTTCACTGTTTGGATGTGTTTTTCTATTGGTGTATGTTTGTGTGCACATACAGCTGAGATAAGGCTGTTTTCGGATTTTTTTCATTTTTCTACTTTCCCATAATATAAACCTAACAAATGAACTTAACATCTTATAAGATTTACTTCTTTACCCTCAGTGTTTAATTTTGCAAAGATTTCACTGTTTGGATGTGTTTCTCTATTGAAGTCTGTTTGTGTGCGCATTCAGCTGAGATAAGGCTGTTTCCGGATTTTTTTCATTTTTCTGCTGTCCCATAACATAAATCTCACAAATGAAGTTAACATCTTAAAAGATTTAGTTCTGTACCCTCAGTGTTTGATTTTGCAATGATTTCACTGTTGGGATGTGTTTTTCTACAAGTGTCTGTTTGTGTGCGCATTCAGCTGAGATAAGGCTGTTTCCGGATTTTTTTAATTTTTCTGCTGTCCCATAACATAAACCTCACAAATGAAGTTAACATCTTAAAAGATTTAGTTCTGTACACTCACTGTTTGATTTTGCAATGATTTCACTGTTTGGATGTGTTTTTCTATTGGTGTCTGTTTGTGCCCCATTGAGCTGAGATAAGGCTATTTTCGAAATTTTTTCATTTTTCTACTTTCCCATAATATAAACCTAACAAATGAACTTAACATCTTATAAGATATACTTCTTTACCCTCAGTGTTTAATTTTGCAAAGATTTCACTGTTTGGATGTGTTTTTCTACAAGTGTCTGTTTGTGTGCGCATTCAGCTGAGATAAGGCTGTTTCCGGATTTTTTAAATTTTTCTGCTGTCCCATAACATAAACCTCACAAATGAAGTTAACATCTTAAAATATTTAGTTCTGTACACTCACTGTTTGATTTTGCAATGATTTCACTGTTTGGATGTGTTTTTCTACAAGTGTCTGTTTGTGTTCGCATTCAGCTGAGATAAGGCTGTTTTCTGATTTTTTTTTCATTTTCTACTGTCCCATAACATAAACCTCACAAATAAAGTTAACATCTTATAAGATATACTAATGTACCCTCGTCGTTCCGCTCGTCTTGGGACCCCAAACGACATATGAAATATTCACACTCCTGCGACCTGTAGTTCCTCTTTCACTCTGGCCAAAAGGGTCTAACCCTGGATTTCCACTGGACGCGGAACGGCCGCGGAACGGCCGCGGAGCGGTAGCCGTTGCAAATCGCTTCAATTCTAATCAATGTGAGCATTCCCACCGGCCGCGCTGCGGCGCGGATCAGCAGCGGCCCAGAAGCGGCTCGCCGCGCCGCAGCGCTATCGATAGGAATCAGTTCTATTTTTTCCGTTGCCGCTGCTGAACCTCGTAAATTTCAACGAAGCAGATCGCACAAGACAGGAAGTCTGACACAGTATCAAAGTAAAACACTTCCGCCCCCCTTTCAAAATAAAACACAATACGCAGGTCACAACTTCACCTCAACGTTACGTCATAACCGGTGCTCCCAGGTCAACAGTCATTTGATTCGAGGGTCTCGGAGACAATGGACGACGAGAGACTGATTATGGAAGTGGAGAAATGAAAGAAGCTGTGTTGTTGTTGTTTCCTTTATACACACAGTCTATCGCGGGATCTCGCGTCCGTTCGAGATTATCGCGCGATCTTCCGTGAATAACGCTGGCTCCCAAGGCTCCGCGCCGCTGCCGTAACGCGCCCGGTGGGGATTGACGTTTGGGAGAGGACGAAGCAGAACAGCACCGCGGCCGTTCCGCGGCCGTTCCGCGTCCAGTGGAAATCCAGGGTTACCCTGGATTTCCACTGGACGCGGAACGGCCGCGGAACGGTAGCCGTTGCTAATCGCTTCCATTCTAATCAATGTGAGCATTCCCACCGGCCGCACTGCGGCCCGGATCAGCAGCGGCCCAGAAGCGGCTCGCCGCGCCGCAGTGCTATCGATAGGAATCAGTTCTATTTTTTCCGTTGCCGCTGCTGAACCTCGTAAATTTCAACGAAGCAGATCGCACAAGACAGGAAGTCCGACACAGTATCAAAGTAAAACACTTTCCGCCCCCCTTTCAAAATAAAACACAATACGCAGGTCACAACTTCACCTCAACGTCACGGTGCTCCCAGGTCAACAGTCATTTGATCCGAGGGTCTCGGAGACAATGGACGACGAGAGACTGATTATGGAAGTGGAGAAATGAAAGAAGCTGTGTTGTTGTTGTTGTTTCCTTTATACACACAGTCTATCGCGGGATCTCGCGTCTGTTCGAGATTATCGCGCGATCTTCCGTGAATACCGCTGGCTCCCAAGGCTCCGCGCCGCTGCCGTAACGCGCCCGGTGGGGATTGACGTTTGGGAGAGGACGAAGCAGAACCGCGCCGCGGCCGTTCCGCGGCCGTTCCGCGGCCGTTCCGTGTCCAGTGGAAATCCAGGGTAAGACTGTATAGAGTCTGACATGACCTGATTTTCAGTTTTTGGATACAGGACTTTGGGCTTTTTTCCCCCGGCCAAAAAAAACTGCCAAAAACACAGTCTGTAAAATTCAAACGTAAGAAAGGTGGGAAACTGTCTTTTCTTCAATAATTCCTAAAGGCAATGAGCCCGGAGGCTGATTTCTCCGTATGTGTATCAGGGACTCCTGGCTGATCCAGGGTGCCGAGTTTCAGACCTGTGCAACCTTTGGAAAGGTCAAAGGTCAGCCGCTCTGGTGTGTTTTTTGTAATAATTCCTAAAGGCATTGAGCCAGGAGTCTGATTTTTCCGTATGTGTATCAGGGATTTAGGCTTATCCCGGGTGCAGAGTTTCAGACCTGTGCAACCTTGGGAAAGGTCAATGGTCAGCCGTTCGGGTGTGTTTTTTGTAATAATTCCTAAAGGCATTCAGCCAGTGGTCTGATTTTTCCGTATCTGTATCAGGGACTAAGGCTTATCCAAGGTGCCAAGTTTCAGACCCGTGCAACCTTTGGAAAGGTCAAAGGTCAGCCATTCGGGTGTGTTTTTTGTAATAATTCCTAAAGGCATTGAGCCAGGAGTCTGATTTTTCCGTATGTGTATCAGGGATTTAGGCTTATCCCGGTAGCCGAGTTTCAGACCTGTGCAACCTTCGGAAAGGTCAATGGTCAGCCGTTCGGGTGTGTTTTTTGTAATAATTCGTAAAGGCATTGAGCCAGGAGTCTGATTTTTCCGTATGTGTATCAGGGATTTAGGCTTATCCCGGGTGCAGAGTTTCAGGCCTGTGCAACCTTCGGAAAGGTCAATGGTCAGCCGTTCGGGTGTGTTTTTTGTAATAATTCCTAAAGGCATTGAGTCAGGAGTCTGATCTTTCCGTATGTGTATCAGGGATTTAGGCTTATCCCCGGTGCAGAGTTTCAGACCTGTGCAACCTTCGGAAAGGTCAATGGTCAGCCGTTCGGGTGTGTTTTTTGTAATAATTCCTAAAGGCATTCAGCCAGTGGTCTGATTTTTCCGTATCTGTATCAGGGACTAAGGCTTATCCAGGGTGCCAAGTTTCAGACCTGTGCAACCTTTGGAAAGGTCAAAGGTCAGCCGTCCGGGTGTGTTTTTTGTAATAATTCCTAAAGGCCTTAAGCCAGGAGTCTGATTTTTCCGTATGTGTATCAGGGACTAAAGCTTATCCCGGTTGCCGAGTTTCAGACCTGTGCAACCCTCGGAAAGGTCAATGGTCAGCCGTTCGGGTGTTTTTTTTGTAATAATTCCTAAAGGCATTGAGCCAGGAGTCTGATTTTTCCGTATGTGCATCAGGGACTAAGGCTAAGAGAGGAACCTCTTTTGAGCGTTTCTTAATCGTGCATTAATATTTTGAAGGATGTTCCTTCCTCAGGTTCGTTTGGATCCTCGGTTGGAAAGAATGGAGGAGGCAATGTTGAGTTTGAGCAAAGCAGTGCATGTTTATTCTTGAGTTACAAGTGGCACAGAGCACCAAGTGTAACCCGAGAGTCGCAGCTGGAGTCTCAGTCCGGTGCGGAATTCTGTGTATATTATAGCTGTCCTAGGGGGTCGTCTGAGTCGTGTGAGTCATGTCCTTATAAGGAGTCGTTTTGTCTGTTCGGGCTGATCTGGCAGTCAGTCATGTGGTGTTATGCAAATCTTGTGGCACCAGTGTAGTGCAGTTAAAGCGTAGTTAAAGTCGTTTAAGGGAGTGAAAACAAGATATGAGACTGGTACATCTGGTAAACAAAATATGTAAGTCATGTCAGAGGAAAATACTGTCTTCAATTAATATGTAAGTCATGTCAGAGGAAAAATACTGTCTTCAATTTGTAGTATCTCCTAATAAGCAGGTTTGAGGATCTAATGGGAGATGTAGTCCTAGGAGTTTTGTCATGATGCCAGAGAAATCATGCCAGAATGTGTTAAGTTTTGTGCATAACCAAGTGCAGTGTAGGAATGAACCCTCTTCTATACTACATCTAAAGCACAGGTTGGATATCTCAGGTTTATATTTATGTAATTTCTGTGGCGTAAGATAGGTTTGATGAAGAAAGTTATAATAAGTCAGCCTGTATCTAGAATTAAGAGTGGCAGTTAGACTTTTTTGACACAATTCAGCCCAGAGCTCTGTACCCATTGTCACACCCAAGTCCGACTCCCATTTCTCCCTTGATTTATGTAAACCTGGTTTTGGAGCATCATCCATCAAGAGGGAGTAGACTTTTGCAATAAGACGGGGTGCGTTACCCTCCTGAAGCAGTTTTTCCAGATCGCTGAGCATGGGTAAAGTCATTTCAGATCCCAAAACAGATTTAAGAAATGATCTTAACTGTAAATAACAAAAAAAGTTTCTACTGGACAGATCATATTTCCTCCTTAGGTCCTCAAAAGACATCAGGCATCCATCCTTATAACAGTCCTCCAAATGATGAATCCCTTTCTGGTGCCACGTTTCCAGGATCTTATTATCCACTGACATAGGTATGAGTTCGTTCTGTTTCAATGGTGTCCTGGGTGAAATATATTTTTTAGTCCAGTATTTTTCCGGACTTCATGCCATGTTTTGATGATATGGGTCAAAACAGGGTTGTCAGTTCTTCTGGAGATGGTTGTAGGTGTCCATTTATAGCTGAAGTCTGCAGGAACCTTTTCTTTAACAGCATACATTCCAATTGAAACCCAAGGTGGGACATTTTCCCTTTCAAATAAAAAAGAAACAAGTCGCATCTGGGCAGCCAAATAATGCTTTTCAAGGTTAGGCAGTCGAAGACCCCCCAGTTTATAATCCCATGTAAGTTTTTCCATTGAAACCCTTGGAGTCTTACCATTCCATATGAATTGTCTAATATGTTTATTCAGGTTTTTAAAAAAGCTGGATGGCACTGGGATTGGTAAGGACTGAAAGAGGTACTGCAGCCTTGGTAATATATTCATTTTAATGCAATTTATTCGGCCGATCAAAGTGATAGGTAAGCTCATCCATTTCTGTAAATCCTCTATTATTCGACTAACTAGTGGTGAGTAGTTGAGTTTGTACACATTTTTAAGGTTGTTATCCACCATAATTCCAAGGTATCTTATCCCGCTTGGAGACCATTTAAATGGACCTCTTTGCTGATGTTCAGTGTAGTCAAAATTTGAAAGTGGAAGAATTTCACATTTATCGTAATTTACCTTATATCCAGAGACATATCCAAATGCATGCAAAACGGTTTTCAATTTAGCAAGGGAATCAGATGGTTTTGTTAAATACAGAATTATATCATCTGCCATCAGATTGATTTTATGTATCGTCTGGTCCACTTTCACACCTTTTATCTCTGAATCGTGTCTGATTGTCTCGGCCAGAGGTTCAATAGCTATAACGAAAAGCCCAGGGGATAAGGGACACCCTTGTCTGCTCGATCTACTGAGGGGGAAGACAGTGGACATTTGTCCATTAGTAATTATTCTGGCCTGTGGATTCTTATACAGCATTCTGACCCAATTAATAAAATAGGAGCCAAATCCAAATTTAGATAGAACCTTGAATAGATAGGGCCACTCAAGCCTATCAAAGGCCTTTTCCGCGTCCAGCGTAACGGCTATACTAGGTTCAGTACTGGAGGTTGCCATATGAATAACGTTAAGTAACCTACACATGTTATTGGCAGAGGATCTCTTCTGGATAAAGCCAACCTGGTCTCGGTTTATCAATTTTGGTAAGAATTCACTCAACCTGTTTGCTATAGCTTTAGAAAACAATTTATAATCCGCATTCAAGAGTGAAATTGGTCGGAAAGAGGAGCATTTTAAGGGGTCTTTGTTTTTTTTATTGATCACTGTAATTATAGCCATTGAAAATGAATCAGGGAGGCTTTGTGTTTTAGATGCTAGATTAATTACATCCATAAGGAGAGGTATAAGCAAATCCTTAAACTCTTTATAAAATTCGGGGGGAAACCCATCCTCCCCTGGTGATTTATTAGATTGCAGCGTTGCTAGAGCGTTTTCGATCTCTTTGGAGGTAAATGGTGAATCTAAATACCTCTGGTCGTCTTGACTCAGTTTAGGCAAATCAATATTATTTAAGAATGTATCTATTGTGGACAGATCTTCTGGTGATTCCGACTTGTATAAATTAACATAAACTTTTTAAAAGTTTCATTTATTTCTTTTGGGTTCTGTGTAATACAGCCATGTTCGTCTTCAATTTGGTTAATTGTTTTTGAACTCTCCTCTTTCTTTAATTGCCAGGATAGGACTTTATGAGCCTTCTCCCCCAGTTCGTAGTACCTTTGTTTCGTTCTCAAAATGTCTTTCTCAGCCCTATAAGTGCATAGTGTATTATACTTGAGTTTTCTTTTTACCAATAAACTGTATATCTTCTTATCCCTATGTTGCTGAAAGTCTTTTTCCAGCCCAAGAATTTCTTTTTCAAATTGTTCCACTTCTGCTACATATGATTTTTTAAGTCCTTTTGTATATGAGATTATTTGTCCTCTTAAATAAGCTTTTAATGTATCCCATAGTATGAAACTATTAGGGGAAGAAGGACAGTTTGTTTCACAGAATAGTTTGATTTGATCCCTGACAAATTTACAGAAGTCAGGGACCTGTGTATCAGGGATTTAGGCTTATCCCGGGTGCAGAGTTTCAGGCCTGTGCAACCTTCGGAAAGGTCAATGGTCAGCCGTTCCGGTGTGTTTTTTGTAATAATTCCTAAAGGCATTGAGTCAGGAGTCTGATCTTTCCGTATGTGTATCAGGGATTTAGGCTTATCCCCGGTGCAGAGTTTCAGAACTGTGCAACCTTCGGAAAGGTCAATGGTCAGCCGTTCAGGTGTGTTTTTTGTAATAATTCCTAAAGGCATTGAGTCAGGAGTCTGATCTTTCCGTATGTGTATCAGGGATTTAGGCTTATCCCCGGTGCAGAGTTTCAGAACTGTGCAACCTTCGGAAAGGTCAATGGTCAGCCGTTCAGGTGTGTTTTTTGTAATAATTCCTAAAGGCATTGAGCCAGGAGTCTGATTTTTCCGTATGTGTATCAGGGATTTAGGCTTATCCCGGATGCAGAGTTTCAGACCTGTGTAACCTTCGGAAAGGTCAATGGTCAGCCGTTCGGGTGTGTTTTTTGTAATAATTCCTAAAGGCATTGAGTCAGGAGTCTGATTTTTCCGTATGTGTATCAGGGACTAAGGCTAATCTAGGGTGCCGAGTTTCAGACCTGTGTAACCTTCGGAAAGGTCAAAGGTCAGCCGTTTAGATTCAAGATTCAAGATTCAAGATTCAAGATTTCTTCATTGTCATACTAACACACATTAGACATGAGGTCAGAACGAAAATCAGTCTCTCCAGAACCCGGTCGGCCCAGCAATAAGAAGAATAAGAAAATAAGAAATAAGAACCAACAGTTTAACTTAACAAAATATAAATTAAAAGAGATCAAAACTTTAAACCTCTGGAGGTAAGGTGCTGTGCAAAAAAGAATTTGGTTCAAGGGTGTGTACGGTACTGGGGGCATGTGCAAAGTACAGTACGTGGGGGGTGGGGGCAGCAGGGCTATGGGGTTACAGAGAGTTAAGGAGTCTGACAGCTCCAGGGAAGAAGCTGTTCCTCAGTCTCGTAGTGCTGCTCTTGATGCTCCGTAGCCTCCTGCCTGAGGGGAGGGGGGTGAACAGTGTGTGTGCCGGGTGAGTGGGATCTCTCATGATGCAGGTAGCCCTTTTCCTGCATCTGGAGGTGAAGATGTCCGTGATGGTGGGGAGGCTGCTGCCCACGGTTCTCTGTGCAGCTTTCACCACTCTGCTGCAGAGCAGCTGCCGTGCCACACAGTGATGCAGGAGCACAGGACACTCTCCACTACACATCTGTAGAAGGTGATAAGGGCTGACCTTCCTAGTCCAGCGCGTCTCAGCCTCCTGAGGGGAGGATGGGGGGGATGTCTGCTCTGATGTTTAGGTGTGTTTTTTGTAATAATTCCTAAAGGCATTAAGCCAGGAGTCTGATTTTTCCGTATGTGTACAGGGACTAAGGCTGATCGAGGGTATTTTAATCTTTTTTCTACTGTCCTATAATATGAAGTTAACATCTTATAAGGTATATTGATGTACCCTCAGTGTTTGAATTTATAATGATTTCACTGTTTGGATGTGTTTTTCTATTTGTGTCTGTTTTTGTGCGCATTCAGACACACCCGAACGGCTGACCTTTGACCTTTCCAAAGGTTGCACGGGTCTGAAACTGTTTCTACTGTCCCATAACATAAAACTCACAAATAAAGTTAACATCTTATAAGATATAGTTGTATACCTTCAGTGTTTGATTTTGCAATGATTTCACTGTTTAAATGTGTTTTTCTATTTTTGTCTGTTTTTGTGCGCATTCAGCTGGAATACGACTGTTTTCTGATTTTTTTTCATTTTTCTACTGTCCCATAACATAAACCTCACAAATAAAGTTAACATCTTATAAGAGGGTACTAATGTACCCTCGTCGTTCTGCTCGTCTTGGGACCCCAAACGACATATGAAATATTCACACTCCTGCGACCTGTAGAAATGTAGTCCCTCCAAAACTTCCACTCTGGCCAAAGAGTCTAAGACTGTATAGAGTCTGACATGACCTGATTTTCAGTTTTTGGACACAGGACTTTGGGCTTTTTTCCCCCTGGCCTAATACTGCCAAAAACACAGTCTGTAAAATTCAAACGTAAGAAAGGTGGGAAACTGTCTTTTCTTCAATAATTCCTAAAGGCAATGAGCCCGGATGCTGATTTCTCCGTATGTGTATCAGGGACTCCTGGCTGATCCAGGGTGCCGCGTTTCAGACCCGTGCAACCTTTGGAAAGGTCAAAGGTCAGCCGCTGTGGTGTGTTTTTTGTAATAATTCCTAAAGGCATTAAGCCAGGAGTCTGATTTTTCCGTATGTGTATCAGGGACTAAGGCTAATCTAGGGTGCCGAGTTTCAGACCTGTGTAACCTTCGGAAAGGTCAAAGGTCAGCCGTTTAGGTGTGTTTATTGTAATAATTCCTAAAGGCATTGAGTCAGGAGTCTGATTTTTCCGTATGTGTATCAGGGACTAAAGCTTATCACGGTTGCCGAGTTTCAGACCTGTGCAACTTTCGGAAAAGGTCAATGGTCAGCCGTTCGGGTGTGTTTTTTGTAATAATTCCTAAAGGCATTAAGCCAGGAGTCTGATTTTTCCGTATGTGTATCAGGGACTAAGGCTAATCCAGGGTGCCGAGTTTCAGACCCGTGCAAGCTTTGGAAAGGTCAAAGGTCAGCCGTTCGGGTGTGTTTTTTGTAATAATTCCTAAAGGCATTGAGCCAGGAGTCTGATTTTTCCGTGTGTGTATCAGGGACTAAGGCTGATCCAGGGTGCCGAGTTTCAGACCTGTGCAACCTTCCGAAAGGTCAATGGTCAGCCGTTCGGGTGTGTTTTTTGTAATAATTCCTAAAGGCATTGAGCCAGGAGTCTGATTTTTCCGTATGTGTATCAGGGACTAAGGCTAATCTAGGGTGCCGAGTTTCAGACCTGTGTAACCTTCGGAAAGGTCAAAGGTCAGCCGTTTAGGTGTGTTTTTTGTAATAATTCCTAAAGGCATTAAGCCAGGAGTCTGATTTTTCCGTATGTGTATCAGGGACTAAGGCTGATCGAGGGTATTTTAATCTTTTTTCTACTGTCCTATAATATGAAGTTAACATCTTATAAGGTATATTGATGTACCCTCAGTGTTTGAATTTATAATGATATTACTGTTTGGATGTGTTTTTCTATTTGTGTCTGTTTTTGTGCGCATTCAGCAGGGATACGGCTGTTTTCGCAATTTTTTTCATTTTTCTACTGTCCCATAACATAAACCTCACAAATAAAGTTAAAATCTTATAAGATATAGTTATATACCTTCAGTGTTTGATTTTGCAATGATTTCACTGTTTGGATGTGTTTTTCTATTCGTCTCTGTTTTTGTGTGCAGTAAGCTGGAATACGACTGTTTTCTGATTTTTTTTTCATTTTTCTACTGTCCCATAACATAAACCTCACAAATAAAGTTAACATCTTATAAGATATTCTTCGGTACCCTCACTGTTTGATTTTGCAATGATTTCACTGTTTGGATGTGTTTTTCTATTTGTGTCTGTTTTTGTGCGCATTCAGCTGGAATACGACTGTTTTCTGATTTTTTTTCATTTTCTACTGTCCCATAACATAAACCTCACAAATAAAGTTAAGATATACTAATGTACCCTCGTCGTTCCGCTCGTCTTGGGACCCCAAACGACATATGAAATATTCACACTCCTGCGACCTGTAGAAATGTAGTTCCTCCAAAACTTCCACTCTGGCCAAAGAGTCTAAGACTGTATAGAGTCTGACATGACCTGATTTTCAGTTTTTGGACACAGGACTTTGGGCTTTTTCCCCCTGGCCAAAAAAAACTGCCAAAAAACACAGTCTGTAAAATTCAAACGTGAGAAAGGTGGGAAACTGTCTTTTCTTCAATAATTCCTAAAGGCAATGAGCCCGGATGCTGATTTCTCCGTATGTGTATCAGGGACTCCTGGCTGATCCAGGGTTTCAGACCCGTGCAACCTTTGGAAGGGTCAAAGGTCAGCCGCTGTGATGTGTTTTTTGTAATAATTCCTAAAGGCATTGAGTCAGGAGTCTGATTTTTCCGTATGTGTATCAGGGACTAAAGCTTATCCCGGTTGCCGAGTTTCAGACCTGTGCAACTTTCGGAAAAGGTCAATGGTCAGCCGTTCGGGTGTGTTTTTTGTAATAATTCCTAAAGGCATTAAGCCAGGAGTCTGATTTTTCCGTATGTGTATCAGGGACTAAGGCTAATCCAGGGTGCCGAGTTTCAGACCCGTGCAACCTTTGGAAAGGTCAAAGGTCAGCCGCTGTGGTGTGTTTTTTGTAATAATTCCTAAAGGCATTAAGCCAGGAGTCTGATTTTTCCGTATGTGTATCAGGGACTAAGGCTGATCGAGGGTATTTTAATCTTTTTTCTACTGTCCTATAATATGAAGTTAACATCTTATAAGGTATATTGATGTACACTCAGTGTTTAAATTTATATTGATTTCACTGTTTGTATGTGTTTTTCTATTTGTGTCTGTTTTTGTGCGCATTCAGCAGGGATACGGCTGTTTTTGGATTTTTTTCATTTTTTTATTGCCCATAACATAAAACTCAAAAATAAAGTTAACATCTTATAAGATATAGTTATATACCTTCAGTGTTTGATTTTGCAATGATTTCACTGTTTGGATGTGTTTTTCTATTTGTCTCTGTTTTTGTGTGCATTCAGCAGGGATACGGCTGTTTTCTGATTTTATTCATTTTTTTATTGTCCCATAACATAAACCTCACAAATAAAGTTAACATCTCATAAGATATAGTTATATACCTTCAGTGTTTGATTTTGCAATGATTTCACTGTTAAGATGTGTTTTTCTATTTGTGTCTGTTTTTGTGCGCATTCAGCTGGAATACGACTGTTTTCTGATTTTTTTTCATTTTCTACTGTCCCATAACATAAACCTCACAAATAAAGTTAACATCTTATAAGATATACTAATGTACCCTCGTCGTTCCGCTCGTCTTGGGACCCCAAACGACATATGAAATATTCACACTCCTGCGACCTGTAGAAATGTAGTTCCTCCAAAACTTCCACTCTGGCCAAAGAGTCTAAGACTGTATAGAGTCTTCAGTTTTTGGACACAGGACTGTGGGCTTTTTTCCCCCTGGCCAAAAAAAACTGCCAAAAACACAGTCTGTAAAATTCAAACGTAAGAAAGGTGGGAAACTGTCTTTTCTTCAATAATTCCTAAAGGCAATGAGCCCGGATGCTGATTTCTCCGTATGTGTATCAGGGACTCCTGGCTGATCCAGGGTGCCGAGTTTCAGACCCGTGCAACCTTTGGAAAGGTCAAAGGTCAGCCGCTGTGGTGTGTTTTTTGTAATAATTCCTAAAGGCATTGAGTCAGGAGTCTGATTTTTCCGTATGTGTATCAGGGACTAAAGCTTATCCCGGTTGCCGAGTTTCAGACCTGTGCAACTTTCGGAAAAGGTCAATGGTCAGCCGTTCGGGTGTGTTTTTTGTAATAATTCCTAAAGGCATTAAGCCAGGAGTCTGATTTTTCCGTATGTGTATCAGGGACTAAGGCTAATCCAGGGTGCCGAGTTTCAGACCCGTGCAACCTTTGGAAAGGTCAAAGGTCAGCCGTTCGGGTGTGTTTTTTGTAATAATTCCTATAGGCATTGAGCCAGGAGTCTGATTTTTCCGTGTGTGTATCAGGGACTAAGGCTGACTAGGGTGCCGAGTTTCAGACCTGTGCAACCTTCGGAAAGGTCAATGGTCAGCCGTTCGGGTGTGTTTTTTGTAATAATTCCTTAAGGCATTGAGCCAGGAGTCTGATTTTTCCGTATGTGTATCACGGACTAAGGCTAATCTAGGGTGCCGAGTTTCAGACCTGTGTAACCTTTGGAATGGTCAAAGGTCAGCCGTTTAGATTCAAGATTAGGGACTAAGGCTGATCGAGGGTATTTTAATCTTTTTTCTACTGTCCTATAATATGAAGTTAACATCTTATAAGGTATATTGATGTACCCTCAGTGTTTGAATTTATAATGATTTCACTGTTTGGATGTGTTTTTCTATTTGTGTCTGTTTTTGTGCGCATTCAGACACACCCGAACGGCTGACCTTTGACCTTTCCAAAGGTTGCACGGGTCTGAAACTGTTTCTACTGTCCCATAACATAAACCTCACAAATAAAGTTAACATCTTATAAGATATAGTTATATACCTTCAGTGTTTGATTTTGCAATGATTTCACTGTTTGAATGTGTTTTTCTATTTTTGTCTGTTTTTGTGCGCATTCAGCTGGAATGCGACTGTTTTCTGATTTTTTTTCATTTTTCTACTGTCCCATAACATAAACCTCACAAATAAAGTTAACATCTTATAAGATATACTAATGTACCCTCGTCGTTCCGCTCGTCTTGGGACCCCAAACGACATATGAAATATTCACACTCCTGCGACCTGTAGAAATGTAGTTCCTCCAAAACTTCCACTCTGGCCAAAGAGTCTAAGACTGTATAGAGTCTTCAGTTTTTGGACACAGGACTGTGGGCTTTTTTCCCCCTGGCCAAAAAAAACTGCCAAAAACACAGTCTGTAAAATTCAAACGTAAGAAAGGTGGGAAACTGTCTTTTCTTCAATAATTCCTAAAGGCAATGAGCCCGGATGCTGATTTCTCCGTATGTGTATCAGGGACTAAAGCTTATCCCGGTTGCCGAGTTTCAGACCTGTGCAACTTTCGGAAAAGGTCAATGGTTAGCCGTTCGGGTGTGTTTTTTGTAATAATTCCTAAAGGCATTAAGCCAGGAGTCTGATTTTTCTGTATGTGTATCAGGGATTAAGGCTAATCCAGGGTGCCGAGTTTCAGACCCGTGCAACCTTTGGAAAGGTCAAAGGTCAGCCGTTCGGGTGTGTTTTTTGTAATAATTCCTAAAGGCATTAAGCCAGGAGTCTGGCCAAAGAGTCTAAGACTGTATAGAGTCTGACATGACCTGATTTTCAGTTTTGGACACAGGACTTTGGGCTTTTTTCCCCCTGGCCAAAAAAAACTGCCAAAAACACAGTCTGTAAAATTCAAACGTAAGAAAGGTGGGAAACTGTCTTTTCTTCAATAATTCCTAAAGGCAATGAGCCCGGATGCTGATTTCTCCGTATGTGTATCAGGGACTCCTGGCTGATCCAGGGTGCTGAGTTTCAGATCTGTGCAACCTTTGGAAAGGTCAAAGGTCAGCCACTGTGGTGTATTTTTTGTAATAATTCCTAAAGGCATTGAGTCAGGAGTCTGATTTTTCCGTATGTGTATCAGGGACTAAAGCTTATCCCGGTTGCCGAGTTTCAGACCTGTGCAACTTTCGAAAAAGGTCAATGGTTAGCCGTTCGGGTGTGTCTTTTGTAATAATTCCTAAAGGCATTGAGCCAGGAGTCTGATTTTTCCGTGTGTGTATAGGGACTAAGGCTGATCCAGGGTGCCGAGTTTCAGACCTGTGCAACCTTCGGAAAGGTCAATGGTCAGCCGTTCGGGTGTGTTTTTTGTAATAATTCCTAAAGGCATTTAGCCAGGAGTCTGATTTTTCTGTTTGTGTATCAGGGACTAAGGCTAATCCAGGGTGCTGAGTTTCAGACCCATGCAACCTTTGGAAAGGTCAAAGGTCAGCCGTTCGGGTGTGTTTTTTGTAATAATTCCTAAAGGCATTAAGCCAGGAGTCTGATTTTTCCGTATGTGTATCAGGGACTAAGGCTAATCCAGGGTGTCGAGTTTCAGACCCGTGCAACCTTTGGAAAGGTCAAAGGTCAGCCGCTGTGGTGTGTTTTTTGTAATAATTCCTAAAGGCATTAAGCCAGGAGTCTGATTTTTCCGTATGTGTATCAGGGACTAAGGCTGATCGAGGGTATTTTAATCTTTTTTCTACTGTCCTATAATATGAAGTTAACATCTTATAAGGTATATTGATGTACACTCAGTGTTTAAATTTATATTGATTTCACTGTTTGTATGTGTTTTTCTATTTGTGTCTGTTTTTGTGCGCATTCAGCAGGGATACGGCTGTTTTTGGATTTTTTTCATTTTTTTATTGCCCATAACATAAAACTCAAAAATAAAGTTAACATCTTATAAGATATAGTTATATACCTTCAGTGTTTGATTTTGCAATGATTTCACTGTTTGGATGTGTTTTTCTATTTGTCTCTGTTTTTGTGTGCATTCAGCAGGGATACGGCTGTTTTCTGATTTTATTCATTTTTTTATTGTCCCATAACATAAACCTCACAAATAAAGTTAACATCTCATAAGATATAGTTATATACCTTCAGTGTTTGATTTTGCAATGATTTCACTGTTAAGATGTGTTTTTCTATTTGTGTCTGTTTTTGTGCGCATTCAGCTGGAATACGACTGTTTTCTGATTTTTTTTCATTTTCTACTGTCCCATAACATAAACCTCACAAATAAAGTTAACATCTTATAAGATATACTAATGTACCCTCGTCGTTCCGCTCGTCTTGGGACCCCAAACGACATATGAAATATTCACACTCCTGCGACCTGTAGAAATGTAGTTCCTCCAAAACTTCCACTCTGGCCAAAGAGTCTAAGACTGTATAGAGTCTTCAGTTTTTGGACACAGGACTGTGGGCTTTTTTCCCCCTGGCCAAAAAAAACTGCCAAAAACACAGTCTGTAAAATTCAAACGTAAGAAAGGTGGGAAACTGTCTTTTCTTCAATAATTCCTAAAGGCAATGAGCCCGGATGCTGATTTCTCCGTATGTGTATCAGGGACTAAAGCTTATCCCGGTTGCCGAGTTTCAGACCTGTGCAACTTTCGGAAAAGGTCAATGGTTAGCCGTTCGGGTGTGTTTTTTGTAATAATTCCTAAAGGCATTAAGCCAGGAGTCTGATTTTTCTGTATGTGTATCAGGGATTAAGGCTAATCCAGGGTGCCGAGTTTCAGACCCGTGCAACCTTTGGAAAGGTCAAAGGTCAGCCGTTCGGGTGTGTTTTTTGTAATAATTCCTAAAGGCATTAAGCCAGGAGTCTGGCCAAAGAGTCTAAGACTGTATAGAGTCTGACATGACCTGATTTTCAGTTTTGGACACAGGACTTTGGGCTTTTTTCCCCCTGGCCAAAAAAAACTGCCAAAAACACAGTCTGTAAAATTCAAACGTAAGAAAGGTGGGAAACTGTCTTTTCTTCAATAATTCCTAAAGGCAATGAGCCCGGATGCTGATTTCTCCGTATGTGTATCAGGGACTCCTGGCTGATCCAGGGTGCTGAGTTTCAGATCTGTGCAACCTTTGGAAAGGTCAAAGGTCAGCCACTGTGGTGTATTTTTTGTAATAATTCCTAAAGGCATTGAGTCAGGAGTCTGATTTTTCCGTATGTGTATCAGGGACTAAAGCTTATCCCGGTTGCCGAGTTTCAGACCTGTGCAACTTTCGAAAAAGGTCAATGGTTAGCCGTTCGGGTGTGTTTTTTGTAATAATTCCTAAAGGCATTGAGCCAGGAGTCTGATTTTTCCGTGTGTGTATAGGGACTAAGGCTGATCCAGGGTGCCGAGTTTCAGACCTGTGCAACCTTCGGAAAGGTCAATGGTCAGCCGTTCGGGTGTGTTTTTTGTAATAATTCCTAAAGGCATTTAGCCAGGAGTCTGATTTTTCTGTATGTGTATCAGGGACTAAGGCTAATCCAGGGTGCTGAGTTTCAGACCCATGCAACCTTTGGAAAGGTCAAAGGTCAGCCGTTCGGGTGTGTTTTTTGTAATAATTCCTAAAGGCATTAAGCCAGGAGTCTGATTTTTCCGTATGTGTATCAGGGACTAAGGCTAATCCAGGGTGTCGAGTTTCAGACCCGTGCAACCTTTGGAAAGGTCAAAGGTCAGCCGCTGTGGTGTGTTTTTTGTAATAATTCCTAAAGGCATTAAGCCAGGAGTCTGATTTTTCCGTATGTGTATCAGGGACTAAGGCTGATCGAGGGTATTTTAATCTTTTTTCTACTGTCCTATAATATGAAGTTAACATCTTATAAGGTATATTGATGTACACTCAGTGTTTAAATTTATATTGATTTCACTGTTTGTATGTGTTTTTCTATTTGTGTCTGTTTTTGTGCGCATTCAGCAGGGATACGGCTGTTTTCGGATTTTTTTCATTTTTTTATTGCCCATAACATAAAACTCAAAAATAAAGTTAACATCTTATAAGATATAGTTATATACCTTCAGTGTTTGATTTTGCAATGATTTCACTGTTTGGATGTGTTTTTCTATTTGTCTCTGTTTTTGTGTGCATTCAGCAGGGATACGGCTGTTTTCTGATTTTATTCATTTTTTTATTGTCCCATAACATAAACCTCACAAATAAAGTTAACATCTCATAAGATATAGTTATATACCTTCAGTGTTTGATTTTGCAATGATTTCACTGTTTGAATGTGTTTTTCTATTTTTGTCTGTTTTTGTGCGCATTCAGCTGGAATACGACTGTTTTCTGATTTTTTTTCATTTTTCTACTGTCCCATAACATAAACCTCACAAATAAAGTTAACATCTTATAAGATATACTAATGTCCCTTCGTCGTTCCGCTCGTCTTGGGACCCCAAACGACATATGAAATATTCACACTCCTGCGACCTGTAGAAATGTAGTTCCTCCAAAACTTCCACTCTGGCCAAAGAGTCTAAGACTGTATAGAGTCTTCAGTTTTTGGACACAGGACTGTGGGCTTTTTTCCCCCTGGCCAAAAAAAACTGCCAAAAACACAGTCTGTAAAATTCAAATGTAAGAAAGGTGGGAAACTGTCTTTTCTTCAATAATTCCTAAAGGCAATGAGCCCGGATGCTGATTTCTCCGTATGTGTATCAGGGACTAAAGCTTATCCCGGTTGCCGAGTTTCAGACCTGTGCAACTTTCGGAAAAGGTCAATGGTTAGCCGTTCGGGTGTGTTTTTTGTAATAATTCCTAAAGGCATTAAGCCAGGAGTCTGATTTTTCTGTATGTGTATCAGGGACTAAGGCTAATCCAGGGTGCCGAGTTTCAGACCCGTGCAACCTTTGGAAAGGTCAAAGGTCAGCCGTTCGGGTGTGTTTTTTGTAATAATTCCTAAAGGCATTAAGCCAGGAGTCTGGCCAAAGAGTCTAAGACTGTATAGAGTCTGACATGACCTGATTTTCAGTTTTTGGACACAGGACTTTGGGCTTTTTTCCCCCTGGCCAAAAAAAACTGCCAAAAACACAGTCTGTAAAATTCAAACGTAAGAAAGGTGGGAAACTGTCTTTTCTTCAATAATTCCTAAAGGCAATGAGCCCGGATGCTGATTTCTCCGTATGTGTATCAGGGACTCCTGGCTGATCCAGGGTGCTGAGTTTCAGATCTGTGCAACCTTTGGAAAGGTCAAAGGTCAGCCACTGTGGTGTATTTTTTGTAATAATTCCTAAAGGCATTGAGTCAGGAGTCTGATTTTTCCGTATGTGTATCAGGGACTAAAGCTTATCCCGGTTGCCGAGTTTCAGACCTGTGCAACTTTCGAAAAAGGTCAATGGTTAGCCGTTCGGGTGTGTTTTTTGTAATAATTCCTAAAGGCATTGAGCCAGGAGTCTGATTTTTCCGTGTGTGTATAGGGACTAAGGCTGATCCAGGGTGCCGAGTTTCAGACCTGTGCAACCTTCGGAAAGGTCAATGGTCAGCCGTTCGGGTGTGTTTTTTGTAATAATTCCTAAAGGCATTTAGCCAGGAGTCTGATTTTTCTGTATGTGTATCAGGGACTAAGGCTAATCCAGGGTGCCGAGTTTCAGACCCGTGCAACCTTTGGAAAGGTCAAAGGTCAGCCGTTCGGGTGTGTTTTTTGTAATAATTCCTAAAGGCATTAAGCCAGGAGTCTGATTTTTCCGTATGTGTATCAGGGACTAAGGCTAATCCAGGGTGTCGAGTTTCAGACCCGTGCAACCTTTGGAAAGGTCAAAGGTCAGCCGTTCGGGTGTGTTTTTTGTAATAACTCCTAAAGGCATTGAGCCAGGAGTCTGATTTTTCCGTGTGTGTATCAGGGACTAATGCTGATCCAGGGTGCCGAGTTTCAGACCTGTGCAACCTTCGGAAAGGTCAAAGGTCAGCCGTTCGGGTGTGTTTTTTGTAATAATTCCTAAAGGCATTAAGCCAGGAGTCTGATTTTTCCGTATGTGTATCAGGGACTAAGGCTGATCGAGGGTATTTTAATCTTTTTTCTACTGTCCTATAATATGAAGTTAACATCTTATAAGGTATATTGATGTACCCTCAGTGTTTAAATTTATATTGATTTCACTGTTTGGATGTGTTTTTCTATTTGTGTCTGTTTTTGTGCGCATTCAGCAGGGATACGGCTGTTTTCGCAATTTTTTTCATTTTTCTACTCTCCCATAACATAAACCAGACAAATAAAGTTAAAATCTTATAAGATATAGTTATATACCTTCAGTGTTTGATTTTGCAATGATTTCACTGTTTGGATGTGTTTTTCTATTTGTCTCTGTTTTTGTGTGCATTCAGCAGGGATACGGCTGTTTTCTGATTTTATTCATTTTTTTATTGTCCCATAACATAAACCTCACAAATAAAGTTAACATCTCATAAGATATAGTTATATACCTTCAGTGTTTGATTTTGCAATGATTTCACTGTTTGAATGTGTTTTTCTATTTTTGTCTGTTTTTGTGCGCATTCAGCTGGAATACGACTGTTTTCTGATTTTTTTTCATTTTTCTACTGTCCCATAACATAAACCTCACAAATAAAGTTAACATCTTATAAGATATACTAATGTACCCTCGTCGTTCCGCTCGTCTTGGGACCCCAAACGACATATGAAATATTCACACTCCTGCGACCTGTAGAAATGTAGTTCCTCCAAAACTTCCACTCTGGCCAAAGAGTCTAAGACTGTATAGAGTCTTCAGTTTTTGGACACAGGACTGTGGGCTTTTTTCCCCCTGGCCAAAAAAAACTGCCAAAAACACAGTCTGTAAAATTCAAATGTAAGAAACGTGGGAAACTGTCTTTTCTTCAATAATTCCTAAAGGCAATGAGCCCGGATGCTGATTTCTCCGTATGTGTATCAGGGACTCCTGGCTGATCCAGGGTGCTGAGTTTCAGACCCGTGCAACCTTTGGAAAGGTCAAAGGTCAGCCGCTGTGGTGTGTTTTTTGTAATAATTCCTAAAGGCATTGAGTCAGGAGTCTGATTTTTCCGTATGTGTATCAGGGACTAAAGCTTATCCCGGTTGCCGAGTTTTAGACCTGTGCAACTTTCGGAAAAGGTCAATGGTCAGACGTTCGGGTGTGTTTTTTGTAATAATTCCTAAAGGCATTAAGCCAGGAGTCTGATTTTTCCGTATGTGTATCAGGGACTAAGGCTGATCGAGGGTATTTTAATCTTTTTTCTACCGTCCTATAATATGAAGTTAACATCTTATAAGGTATATTGATGTACACTCAGTGTTTGATTTTGCAATGATTTCACTGTTTGGATGTGTTTTTCTATTTGTCTCTGTTTTTGTGCGCATTCAGCATGGATACGGCTGTTTTCGCAATTTTTTTCATTTTTCTACTGTCCCATAACATAAACCTCACAAATAAAGTTAACATCTCATAAGATATAGTTATATACCTTCAGTGTTTGATTTTGCAATGATTTCACTGTTTGGATGTGTTTTTCTATTTGTCTCTGTTTTTGTGCGCATTCAGCAGGGATACGGCTGTTTTCTGATTTTTTTCATTTTTCTACTGTCCCATAACATAAACCTCACAAAGGGTGATTTAGATTTCTCTTTTGTTTATTCACTGCATTTTGTTGATTGATGATTGATTCATTTTTTTCACAACTGCCTAAAACCTTTGCACAGTACTGTGGACAGTAGAAAAAAATCCGAAACAGCCTTATCTCGGCTGGATGCGCACACAAACAGACACCAATAGAAAAACACATCCCAACAGTGAAATCATTGCAAAATCAAACACTGAGG
Source organism: Solea solea (assembly GCF_958295425.1). Classification (NCBI taxonomy): domain Eukaryota; kingdom Metazoa; phylum Chordata; class Actinopteri; order Pleuronectiformes; family Soleidae; genus Solea; species Solea solea. The sequence continues at coordinate 95,196 of NC_081153.1, read as the reverse complement.
GTACAGAAGTATATCTTATATGATGTTAACTTCATTAGTGAGGTTTATATTATGGGACAGTAGAAAAAAGAAAAAAATCCGAAAACAGCCTAACCTCAGCTGAATACGTCCAGTGAAAGTTAAATCATAAACTACTGATAAAAAATAAGGATTTTATACTTCATCAAAAAATGTTACCCTATTGTTTGTTGCAAAAAGTGAACTTTGACCCTATATTCCTCCAAAACGTATACAGTAAAAGTACTCCATACTACTAGTATATGAAGTATAAGTGGTACTGAGTTCAGTGAAAGTGAAATCATACACTACTAATACAAATTATGGATTTTAAACTTCATCAAAAACGGATGATCACACAGGTCATACAAAACATCTAGCTTATGTTTGATTTGATGTAATTATTTTACATGTAATCACTATAATATGATAGGGTTAGGGTTAGTTTTGATAAATTATTTAACCTTTTTCTTTTTCAGTACATTGTGACTGATGTTGATGAGGTCGAGGTCTTCAGCGTCTGAGGCTGTGTCTTTGACAGTCAGGATGCCCCAAACAAAGTGAAACATTGTGTTTACCTGTAATTGCACCTGTGTAAACAAAACCAGACTTTTGTTTGGGTTCACGTAGAGGGCAAGTCTTTGAAGTCCCTCAAGATGCCTGTTTCTTTTTTCTACTCAAAGGAGTGAATGTGTGTATGAGCCTCTTTGTAGGTGTAGGTGCCTGTGTATCATGTCGATTTGAACTTGATGTGAGAACAAGAAGTGCCTGGAGTTGCACATACACACAGATACACAGACACAGACACACACACACACACATTTATTCCTAAACCCACATTCACACCATACTATGATATCCCTAAAATACACCCACATCATTTTAGCTTCAGATATTGATTGAATAGTGTGTTATATGATAATGAAAAATGTTGATATTCCCTGACAGTGGAAAATAACTTCACCTACACCAAATTTGAAGCAATTTGGTGTAAGATATCCTCAAAAAAAAATCCAAACGCACAAAGAATGCAGAGGATTAATCTGTTATGTTTTTATTACAAAAAATCTTGGAAGCGAACATTTCTGCCATGCATGTGTGGTGAAACAAAGGGGCAGTTTATTTCAACTACTACTGTAGCTTTAAGATAATTATCGACCATCGTCACACTCCAACGCAACGTAGTTCCCCACCACAGCAGCAGCGGATTAATATCCAAAACGTGAACAGGTTAGTGTCTGCTCAGCAGGTGGATGAACATGTAATGGAGTTGCAGCATCAGTCGCTGACCAAGGAATTACTGGGGAAGTTGGTGGTAGAGGGAGGCTATTGACATGTCACAGGAAGATGCTCAAAAATGTAGAGGTAAGTGAAATTTTACATTATTATAATGAGCTAAACAGCAGGCCATTGCTAAAATGTGTTCGTTAATTACAGTAACTACGTCTTTAACTACATACATACACATGCATTTAAACACACACGCATTAATCGAAATATAGTTAATACTAATATATGCACATGTAAATGTTCCATGCTCTTTTTTTTCTTTTTCGCTTTGCTGTTTTTTTCGAAAGTTTAGTGTTTAAATGCAGTCAGTATCCTATCTCTGAGATGGTGTTGTCTGCGACGTTACACGGGAGCCAGACTTGCTGTCTGAACAGTTCCACTGTGAGAACCGATGTCCTCTCACCCGAACCCGCAGCTGCAAAGCTCCCGTTTTCGCGGAACCGCTTGCTGTGTTTCGGCTGCGTCTTCGGTTGTGAGGACTGTGGGTCACATTGCTGATCTGTTCAGAGAGCTTCGCTGGTGCTGCTGCTGCACTGTCCTGTCTATTTAACAAGTAGGCTATACACTAAATCTATCCCTCTATTCTTAAAAATGAGGTCCACTCTGAATGTTGATACAGTGTGGGTGTTGTAATTATTATTATTTTTTTATGACAGTCTTTTCCATTCTTACAACGCACAGTTAACGTGACTGGATTCTGCTTCATCCGGGGAAAGAGGCTGACCCTCAGGCTTTGGACACCTACAGTATTTAGTTGATGACAAACTGTTTCCTTAACCCTCAGGCTTCATTATGATTCATTTCCACTGTGTTAGTGCATATGGCACACTTTCTTGTAAGAAGGTCTCTTGGTAAATTGGAATTCAAATGAAAACATTTTATTAATAGATCAATAGAACACTGAACATTGTTTTCACCATACACTTGAGTATATGGCAGGAATGTTCACTCCCAAGAATTGTTGTCATAAAAGATTAATACTTTTGTCCTGCATCAGTCCTCCTCAAAACCACCAAATATTCAATCATTTCCATATTACAAATGTCCTCTTTTCAAATTAAGAGGGGAGGGAGTACATGTTTTAGCTGATGCTACACAAAACTAACAATGCTTCAAAGTTAATATTGTGGGTAATCTTTGACATATTCAAGACTGATTAAAAAAAAATCTCCCAGCCAACCAACATTTGTCATATCTGTTGCCAGTACAACCCATGAAATGCTCATTTGTACTTGTCAGGAAGTCACTGCAGCTCTGACCTTGTAACCTAAATATGTTTCTGCTTCAAAATCACTTTGTTTCATACATGAGGCTAATGTCTGGCAGATTATACCAATCTTAGCCAATCTTCATCACTAAGTTTTATGTTAAATCCTGATTCCCATCTTTTTTTTTATGTATTTTGTAGCATTTTTTTTATATAGTCCCAATATAATTCTAATTGTGGTTTCTTTGTATGCGTTGATTATGATGATCTGGATCACACTATTCACTTCTCAGGAGGGGTCCATCCTGATCTCTTTCATATAGTAGTCTCTAAGTTGCAGGAATCCACAGAATTCATGATTGATTATCTAAATCCTTTTTTTCTGTCATATTTTGGAAACTCTCAAGCTGTCCATCTTTCACCAAAACACACCATGCTGTGATTCCCTTGGTTGTCCACTGTTTAAATCCTATATCGTACCTAGTCGGTGTAAAATTGCTATCATATTCAATAAATTAGTGTCTTTCTGTATCTTATATTTTTTTATTATGCTGAACCATATTTTGTATGTGAACATCGTGATTGTGTCTATTTGGTTTTGAATCTTCTTGTATGTTTCTTTATCCCCAATTATATTCTGTACTGGGTTTTCTCCAAACTCTTTTTCTATTTCATTTCACTGTGTCTGGTTTGCACCAACCTACAATATATCTCAATTGGGCCGCATGGTAGTATTCCTTTAATTTTGGAAGTCTCATCCCTCCTTCTTCTTTTGGCAGCTGGAGAGTTTCCAGTCTTATCGTGGGTCTTTTGCCACCCCAACTAAACTTTGATATCATTTTATTCCAGCTCATAAATTGGGGCTTGGGGGACCTCTACTGGTAGGGCTTGGAATAGGTATAAGGGTCAGGGTCAGCGAGTTGGCAGCACCCCGCTTTACCCGCAGGCTGTAGCAGAGAGCCCCCCTTACAGCAACAACTTTGGCAACAACTTATTTTAAAATAAATATATATAAATATATATATATATATATATATATTATAAAATCACGACAAACCCACACCATAACCCCCCAAACATTTATGACCTTCCCCAAAGTTTCATCTTGGAATGCCCATGGCATCCAATCAAATTCTTTTAGAGCCCAACAAATTAAATTCTTGTTGAAAACTGACTTTGACATATTATGTTGTCAAGAACTGAGACTGAACACAAGTAAAGAGTAACAGTATCCAGCATGTGGAACAAAGGTCTAAGTGTAATTTCTATTGGCGAAAGTAAAGCTGATGGTGGGATCTTTTTTCTAAAACTGGTGATGTCACTATTATTCGTAAAACGAATGATTTCCTAATTTAATTCCTTGTAGATTGCTCATGTTGGATTGTTTTTACCGAGGAGAAAAAATACGAACGATACACGTGTACACCTCTCATGAGAGAACAAACATTTTTCAACTTTTTAAAAGACTTAAAGAACCCCTATTGGTCGGATACAAAATTATTTTATGTGGCGACTTTAACACTGTCATCGATGTAAACGACAGAGTGAGCTCTAAAGTCTTGAAACTCAGCTCTGATGGTAATCGCTTGACTCAATTCAATTCTTATGTAGACTAATTGTGATCTTAACAAGTCCTGGCAAATTAAAGTAGGCACAAGCACCATGACGTCCAATCTGAAGCAGCATCCTGCAATTTGTCTTCTTATGTCATCACTTTTTTTCAAAGGATGTATGTTACAGTATTTTAAATAAAATACACATAATGGAAATATATTGGTACAAAATCTGAAGGAATTTTTCATCATCTCCAGAAAAGAGCATATTTCGTATTTTAAATATGTATTTTTTTTAATACATGTATCAGAAATACTTCCCATCCCTGCTTAGAGACATTACGTGAAGGTTGAAAATTGTGTTGCTTTAAATAAAACCCATAACATGAGAATGTGCTTAAATTGAAGCACAATATATAATGATTATGTATAGAAAATGCACTCTGATTTTCGCAGTTGAAGCACAAGAATCTGGATCTTTACAAAACAAATGTTATCTATCCGCAATTCCTATACTCCTATTCCAAATATGTTTGTGATTTAAACAGCATTTGTCTAGTGTAACATTAGTGATACTTTTGCAGTAGTATATTTATTGTGAGACACAATTATACATTTTTCCCAAATCTGTCCATGCCTCATCCATCTCTTCCTCTCCCTTCTTGTCTTCCTCCTCAGCACATGGAGAAGATCTCCATGCTGGCTTTCCATCCAGTTAAGATGCACAGCTGCTATGAGAAGGTGGTGAACCTGAGCCTTGAGGGTCTGCAGCAACAGTTTGACGTGAGCAGCCCGTCAGTGTTTGTCCAAAGGGCCCAGATCCCCATGAGAGAGGTGAAACCTCAACTACTGACTAACCAGTCTGATATAGGTTATTGGTTAACTGGTTAACACAATGGGAAGTTTCTATGAGAGCTAATCATTTTATTGACACTCATTATATTGCTTGATCATTTTCCTACACTGTAGCTCCTGTTTGACTAGAGTTTGTCAAATAGTTGAATGATGAGGTTCTGACTGTGGCATTGATCAAGGACACAGTAGAACTAAAGGCGAACATCTTTTGGCGGTTTGATAACTCAGTGGACAGTTAAACAGTTAAACATGCCACAATACAGACTGTGGACCTGGGTCCACATGTGATAAATAACATTATCACATTATTTCACGGGATATTCCTATATGAGTCAGTTTGTCTGGTGTTACATGCATGTATGTCACAAAGTTAGGTACAAAACTACAAATTGTGTTTTACTAGATGTTTGAGCAGATCCTTCATCAGAGTCTCGAGTCTCAGGGTACAGAGGAGCTGTGTAAGATCATCCAGCACTGCCAGGACAGAGTCATTAAGGTAATACACAAAGAAAACAGGCTTGTGCATCAAATTATTGCATCACATCTACATTAATATCTAATAATATTACACCTGGCATACTCCAGCCCTGGGAGTGAAACTTTTGGTCTGGCCTTGTTTTAGTGTTAAGGAAAATTCAGGTTCAACTTTATCAATTTATTAATTTTTGAGCAAGAGTCCAGGATACCGGGCTATTGCCCAGCTTAATCCCTTCTGTGCATCGTCCTCTGATATTTTCAAGCCTCAACTTGCCAGCTCCATGTTTATTTTTATTATATCAGAAAGTATGAGTGTGTGGATGAGCTAACTCATGCTTTTGAAGCATGATGATGGTCGCCACAGCGGTCGTCTTCCAGATAGAGATTAGATAGAAAATAAAAACTCCAAACTCAAGGAATAAACACTTGACTTTTGCGAGAACAGGTGAACGTCACATAGTGTACCCTGAGACATTATTGCTCTGGACCATAATCAAGTGGACTGATAAGAGATTACCGGCATCTTGTGAAATGTGCCAGTACACAAATAAAAGTGCCGTTTCTGTGTACTGGACAGTACCGGGCCACTTCTAGTTAATAATTGTACTGTAGTGACAGTGATGGTATTTTATGTACACTTAATGTCTCTTATGTGATGTTATTCTTTAACAAACAAGTGCACAATAAAAATTCACTGGGAATTCTAAACAGCACATTGCAATTTATTCAATTATTATCGGAGTATTGATCAGTAATACAGTGAAAATGAGAGGAAATGTTTAAGGTGTGCGCCCCTAAATGTTCTGCTTGCTCTCCTAAAACATTCAGTTATAGGGGGGGCTACTGTGCTCCTAGTAAGAAGTTAGTCTGGTGCCCTGCATACATTGTTCTAAAGGGTTTATGGTCTTAGTTCCTCTTCAGTAGAGCTGCATGTCCACAATGTAAATTTAATTTTACATTTAAATGCAGAGCTGTCAGTGTGTGATTGACAGCTCTGCATTTCATGTTTGCAAAGTTGCAGTTATAGGTGGATTTGTAGTGGACAAGCTATCAGTATCCATCCCTTCTCTTATAACTATGGTTGTTTCTGGTTTCAAAAACTAACATGGTGTTGCCCAAAATACTAAACTCCTACATTTAAACAGGGGAGTCTAGTGGCAACCCAAATAGTTGACACATCCCAACCTTATGAGAACCTGCCTCTCAAAATGGGTTATGGATTCATATTTTATCTCTGACAAATGGAATGTGAACTATGATGAGGAAGGCATGACAATATTATAGCTATATCACGACATGAGACAAGATATGATCTTAGAATTTTGATATTGTCATATCGTGATCGGGTATTTGTGATGAATTTTCCTGGTTTGAGAATTTTGGAGAAAATCAAGCTCAAAAGTCAAGATTTTGACAATTATTTTGCAACAATTTGTGACTTTGCACTGCCCTGTAGTGGCCTAATATGATTTCACATGAAATATGTCACCTGCTTTGCATGCTACAGCTCCTTATTTTTCCAGTGATCCCCTATATGTCCATATCTACTTTGGACTATAGGAGAAAGTCCATCTCAAATATGAATGCTGACTGAATTCTATTGCAACCATTCCTGAATTTGCACTTCTCCCTACTGGCCGAAACGTGCATTTTTTTTAAGGTGGAATCGAAACTTAATGAAAATCGGAAGCGAATGCTGAAGGTGGCCCTACAGCATCATCATGTCATTGTTCCCAATAGAATGAGTGCGCGAGTTTTTGTTTTTTTATGTTAATATAATGTCAATGTATTAATGATATAAATATAATGATGGTGATGATAACAATAATAATATTAACAGCGATAATAATAATAATATTAATAATAATGATATGATTACAACAATAATGTGTGCTGTGAAAGCAACATTTGTTGAAAAAAACATTGTAGAAATATTTTTTTGAAGTTTGATTATGACAAATAACCATACAGTTAACTGAACAAATGAAATGTACATCTTATAAGATATACTTCTGTACTCTCAGTGTTTGATTTTGCAATGATTTCACGGATGTGTTCTTCTATTGGTGTCTGTTTGTAAGCGCATTCTGCTGAGATATGGCTGTTTCCGGATTTTTTTAAATTTTTCTGCTGTCCCATAATATAAACCTCACAAATGAAGTTCACATCTTAAAAGATTTAGTTCTGTACACTCACTGTTTGATTTTGCAAAGATTTAACTGTTGGGATGTGTTTTTCTATTGGTGTCTGTTTGTGTGCGCATTCAGCTGAGATAAGGCTCTTCCGGATTTTTTTAATTTTTCTGCTGTCCCATAACATAAACCTCACAAATGAAGTTAAGAACTTAAAAGATTTAGTTCTTTACCCTCAGTGTTTAATTTTGCAAAGATTTCACTGTTTGGATGTGTTTTTCTATTGGTGTCTGTTTGTGTGCGCATTCAGCTGAGATAAGGCTGTTTCCGGATTTTTTTAATTTTTCTGCTGTCCCATAACATAAACCTCACAAATGAAGTTAACATCTTAAAAGATTTAGGTCTGTACCCGTCCAATCTGAAGCAGCATCCTGCAATTTGTCTTCTTATGTCATCACTTTTTTTCAAAGGATGTATGTTACAGTATTTTAAATAAAATACACATAATGGAAATATATTGGTACAAAATCTGAAGGAATTTTTCATCATCTCCAGAAAAGAGCATATTTCGTATTTTAAATATGTATTTTTTTTAATACATGTATCAGAAATACTTCCCATCCCTGCTTAGAGACATTACGTGAAGGTTGAAAATTGTGTTGCTTTAAATAAAACCCATAACATGAGAATGTGCTTAAATTGAAGCACAATATATAATGATTATGTATAGAAAATGCACTCTGATTTTCGCAGTTGAAGCACAAGAATCTGGATCTTTACAAAACAAATGTTATCTATCCGCAATTCCTATACTCCTATTCCAAATATGTTTGTGATTTAAACAGCATTTGTCTAGTGTAACATTAGTGATACTTTTGCAGTAGTATATTTATTGTGAGACACAATTATACATTTTTCCCAAATCTGTCCATGCCTCATCCATCTCTTCCTCTCCCTTCTTGTCTTCCTCCTCAGCACATGGAGAAGATCTCCATGCTGGCTTTCCATCCAGTTAAGATGCACAGCTGCTATGAGAAGGTGGTGAACCTGAGCCTTGAGGGTCTGCAGCAACAGTTTGACGTGAGCAGCCCGTCAGTGTTTGTCCAAAGGGCCCAGATCCCCATGAGAGAGGTGAAACCTCAACTACTGACTAAACAGTCTGATATAGGTTATTGGTTAACTGGTTATTGGTTAACTGTTATTGGTTAACTGGTTCCACATGTGATAAATAACATTATCACATTATTTCACGGGATATTCCTATATGAGTCAGTTTGTCTGGTGTTACATGCATGTATGTCACAAAGTTAGGTACAAAACTACAAATTGTGTTTTACTAGATGTTTGAGCAGATCCTTCATCAGAGTCTCGAGTCTCAGGGTACAGAGGAGCTGTGTAAGATCATCCAGCACTGCCAGGACAGAGTCATTAAGGTAATACACAAAGAAAACAGGCTTGTGCATCAAATTATTGCATCACATCTACATTAATATCTAATAATATTACACCTGGCATACTCCAGCCCTGGAAGTGAAACTTTTGGTCTGGCCTTGTTTTAGTGTTAAGGAAAATTCAGGTTCAACTTTATCAATTTATTAATTTTTGAGCAAGATTCCAGGATACCGGGCTATTGCCCAGCTTAATCCCTTCTGTGCATCGTCCTCTGATATTTTCAAGCCTCAACTTGCCAGCTCCATGTTTATTTTTATTATATCAGAAAGTATGAGTGTGTGGATGAGCTAACTCATGCTTTTGAAGCATGATGATGGTCGCCACAGCGGTCGTCTTCCAGATAGAGATTAGATAGAAAATAAAAACTCCAAACTCAAGGAATAAACACTTGACTTTTGCGAGAACAGGTGAACGTCACATAGTGTACCCTGAGACATTATTGCTCTGGACCATAATCAAGTGGACTGATAAGAGATTACCGGCATCTTGTGAAATGTGCCAGTACACAAATAAAAGTGCCGTTTCTGTGTACTGGACAGTACCGGGCCACTTCTAGTTAATAATTGTACTGTAGTGACAGTGATGGTATTTTATGTACACTTAATGTCTCTTATGTGATGTTATTCTTTAACAAACAAGTGCACAATAAAAATTCACTGGGAATTCTAAACAGCACATTGCAATTTATTCAATTATTATCGGAGTATTGATCAGTAATACAGTGAAAATGAGAGGAAATGTTTAAGGTGTGCGCCCCTAAATGTTCTGCTTGCTCTCCTAAAACATTCAGTTATAGGGGGGGCTACTGTGCTCCTAGTAAGAAGTTAGTCTGGTGCCCTGCATACATTGTTCTAAAGGGTTTATGGTCTTAGTTCCTCTTCAGTAGAGCTGCATGTCCACAATGTAAATTTAATTTTACATTTAAATGCAGAGCTGTCAGTCCCACCGTGTGTGATTGACAGCTCTGCATTTCATGTTTGCAAAGTTGCAGTTATAGGTGGATTTGTAGTGGACAAGCTATCAGTATCCATCCCTTCTCTTATAACTATGGTTGTTTCTGGTTTCAAAAACTAACATGGTGTTGCCCAAAATACTAAACTCCTACATTTAAACAGGGGAGTCTAGTGGCAACCCAAATAGTTGACACATCCCAACCTTATGAGAACCTGCCTCTCAAAATGGGTTATGGATTCATATTTTATCTCTGACAAATGGAATGTGAACTATGATGAGGAAGGCATGACAATATTATAGCTATATCATGACATGAGACAAGATATGATCTTAGAATTTTGATATTGTCATATCGTGATCGGGTATTTGTGATGAATTTTCCTGGTTTGAGAATTTTGGAGAAAATCAAGCTCAAAAGTCAAGATTTTGACAATTATTTTGCAACAATTTGTGACTTTGCACTGCCCTCTAGTGGCCTAATATGATTTCACATGAAATATGTCACCTGCTTTGCATGCTACAGCTCCTTATTTTTCCAGTGATCCCCTATATGTCCATATCTACTTTGGACTATAGGAGAAAGTCCATCTCAAATATGAATGCTGACTGAATTCTATTGCAACCATTCCTGAATTTGCACTTCTCCCTACTGGCCGAAACGTGCATTTTTTTTAAGGTGGAATCGAAACTTAATGAAAATCGGAAGCGAATGCTGAAGGTGGCCCTACAGCATCATCATGTCATTGTTCCCAATAGAATGAGTGCGCGAGTTTTTGTTTTTTTATGTTAATATAATGTCAATGTATTAATGATATAAATATAATGATGGTGATGATAACAATAATAATATTAACAGCGATAATAATAATAATATTAATAATAATGATATGATTACAACAATAATGTGTGCTGTGAAAGCAACATTTGTTGAAAAAAACATTGTAGAAATATTTTTTTGAAGTTTGATTATGACAAATAACCATACAGTTAACTGAACAAATGAAATGTACATCTTATAAGATATACTTCTGTACTCTCAGTGTTTGATTTTGCAATGATTTCACGGATGTGTTTTTCTATTGGTGTCTGTTTGTAAGCGCATTCTGCTGAGATATGGCTGTTTCCGGATTTTTTAAAATTTTTCTGCTGTCCCATAATATAAACCTCACAAATGAAGTTCACATCTTAAAAGATTTAGTTCTGTACACTCACTGTTTGATTTTGCAAAGATTTAACTGTTGGGATGTGTTTTTCTATTGGTGTCTGTTTGTGTGCGCATTCACCTGAGATAAGGCTGTTTACGGATTTTTTTAATTTTTCTTCTGTCCCATAACATAAACCTCACAAATGAAGTTAACATCTTAAAAGATTTAGTTCTGTACCCTCAGTGTTTGATTTTGCAATGATTTCACTGTTGGGATGTGTTTTTCTACAAGTGTCTGTTTGTGTGCGCATTCAGCTGAGATAAGGCTGTTTACGGATTTTTTTCATTTTTCTGCTGTCCCATAACATAAACCTCACAAATGAACTTAACATCTTATAAGATATACTTCTTTACCCTCAGTGTTTGATTTTGCAATGATTTCACTGTTTGGATGTGTTTTTCTATTGAAGTCTGTTTGTGTGCGCATTCAGCTGAGATAAGGCTGTTTCCGGATTTTTTTAATTTTTCTTCTGTCCCATAACATAAACCTCACAAATGAAGTTAACATCTTAAAATATTTAGTTCTGTATCCTCAGTGTTTGATTTTGCAATGGTTTCACTGTTGGGATGTGTTTTTCTACAAGTGTCTGTTTCTGTGCGCATTCAGCTGAGATAAGGCTGTTTACGGATTTTTTTAATTTTTCTGCTGTCCCATAACATAAAATTCACAAATGAAGTTAACATCTTAAAAGATTTAGTTCTGTACACTCACTGTTTGATTTTGCAAAGATTTAACTGTTGGGATGTGTTTTTCTATTGGTGTCTGTTTGTGTGCGCATTCAGCTGAGATAAGGCTGTTTACGGATTTTTTTAATTTTTCTTCTGTCCCATAACATAAACCTCACAAATGAAGTTAACATCTTAAAAGATTTAGTTCTGTACCCTCAGTGTTTGATTTTGCAATGATTTCACTGTTGGGATGTGTTTTTCTACAAGTGTCTGTTTGTGTGCGCATTCAGCTGAGATAAGGCTGTTTACGGATTTTTTTCATTTTTCTGCTGTCCCATAACATAAACCTCACAAATGAACTTAACATCTTATAAGATATACTTCTTTACCCTCAGTGTTTGATTTTGCAATGATTTCACTGTTTGGATGTGTTTTTCTATTGAAGTCTGTTTGTGTGCGCATTCAGCTGAGATAAGGCTGTTTCCGGATTTTTTTAATTTTTCTTCTGTCCCATAACATAAACCTCACAAATGAAGTTAACATCTTAAAAGATTTAGTTCTGTACACTCACTGTTTGATTTTGCAATGATTTCACTGTTGGGATGTGTTTTTCTACAAGTGTCTGTTTGTGTGCGCATTCAGCTGAGATAAGGCTGTTTACGGATTTTTTTCATTTTTCTGCTGTCCCATAACATAAACCTCACAAATGAACTTAACATCTTATAAGATATACTTCTTTACCCTCAGTGTTTGATTTTGCAATGATTTCACTGTTTGGATGTGTTTTTCTATTGAAGTCTGTTTGTGTGCGCATTCAGCTGAGATAAGGCTGTTTCCGGATTTTTTTAATTTTTCTTCTGTCCCATAACATAAACCTCACAAATGAAGTTAACATCTTAAAATATTTAGTTCTGTATCCTCAGTGTTTGATTTTGCAATGGTTTCACTGTTGGGATGTGTTTTTCTACAAGTGTCTGTTTGTGTGCGCATTCAGCTGAGATAAGGCTGTTTACGGATTTTTTTAATTTTTCTGCTGTCCCATAACATAAACCTCACAAATGAAGTTAACATCTTAAAAGATTTAGTTCTGTACACTCACTGTTTGATTTTGCATTGATTTCACTGTTTGGATGTGTTTTTCTATTGGTGTCTGTTTGTGTGCGCATTCAGCTGAGATAAGGCTGTTTCCGGATTTTTTCAAATTTTTCTGCTGTCCCATAATATTAACCTCACAAATGAAGTTCACATCTTAAAAGATTTAGTTCTGTACACTCACTGTTTGATTTGCAAAGATTTAACTGTTGGGATGTGTTTTTCTATTGGTGTCTGTTTGTATGCGCATTCAGCTGAGATAAGGCTCTTCCGGATTTTTTTAATTTTTCTGCTGTCCCATAACATAAACCTCACAAATGAAGTTAAGAACTTAAAATATTTAGTTCTGTACCCTCAGTGTTTGATTTTGCAAAGATTTCACTGTTGGGATGTGTTTTTCTATTGGTGTCTGTTTGTGTGCGCATTCAGCTGAGATAAGGCTGTTTCCGGATTTTTTTCATTTTTCTACTTTCCCATAATATAAACCTCACAAATGAACTTAACATATTATAAGATATACTTCTTTACCCTCAGTGTTTAATTTTGCAAAGATTTCACTGTTTGGATGTGTTTTTCTACAAGTGTCTGTTTGTGTGCGCATTCAGCTGAGATAAGGCTGTTTACGGATTTTTTTAATTTTTCTGCTGTACCATAACATAAACCTCACAAATGAAGTTAACATCTTAAAAGATTTAGTTCTGTATCCTCAGTGTTTGATTTTGCAATGGTTTCACTGTTGGGATGTGTTTTTCTACAAGTGTCTGTTTGTGTGCGCATTCAGCTGAGATAAGGCTGTTTACGGATTTTTTTAATTTTTCTGCTGTCCCATAACATAAACCTCACAAATGAAGTTAACATCTTAAAAGATTTAGTTCTGTACACTCACTGTTTGATTTTGCATTGATTTCACTGTTTGGATGTGTTTTTCTATTGGTGTCTGTTTGTGTGCGCATTCAGCTGAGATAAGGCTGTTTCCGGATTTTTTTAATTTTTCTTCTGTCCCATAACATAAACCTAACAAATGAACTTAACATCTTATAAGATATACTTCTTTACCCTCAGTGTTTAATTTTGCAAAGATTTCACTGTTTGGATGTGTTTTTCTATTGGTGTATGTTTGTGTGCACATACAGCTGAGATAAGGCTGTTTTCGGATTTTTTTCATTTTTCTACTTTCCCATAATATAAACCTAACAAATGAACTTAACATCTTATAAGATTTACTTCTTTACCCTCAGTGTTTAATTTTGCAAAGATTTCACTGTTTGGATGTGTTTCTCTATTGAAGTCTGTTTGTGTGCGCATTCAGCTGAGATAAGGCTGTTTCCGGATTTTTTTCATTTTTCTGCTGTCCCATAACATAAACCTCACAAATGAAGTTAACATCTTAAAAGATTTAGTTCTGTACACTCACTGTTTGATTTTGCATTGATTTCACTGTTTGGATGTGTTTTTCTATTGGTGTCTGTTTGTGTGCGCATTCAGCTGAGATAAGGCTGTTTCCGGATTTTTTTAATTTTTCTTCTGTCCCATAACATAAACCTAACAAATGAACTTAACATCTTATAAGATATACTTCTTTACCCTCAGTGTTTAATTTTGCAAAGATTTCACTGTTTGGATGTGTTTTTCTATTGGTGTATGTTTGTGTGCACATACAGCTGAGATAAGGCTGTTTTCGGATTTTTTTCATTTTTCTACTTTCCCATAATATAAACCTAACAAATGAACTTAACATCTTATAAGATTTACTTCTTTACCCTCAGTGTTTAATTTTGCAAAGATTTCACTGTTTGGATGTGTTTCTCTATTGAAGTCTGTTTGTGTGCGCATTCAGCTGAGATAAGGCTGTTTCCGGATTTTTTTCATTTTTCTGCTGTCCCATAACATAAACCTCACAAATGAAGTTAACATCTTAAAAGATTTAGTTCTGTATCCTCAGTGTTTGATTTTGCAATGGTTTCACTGTTGGGATGTGTTTTTCTACAAGTGTCTGTTTGTGTGCGCATTCAGCTGAGATAAGGCTGTTTACGGATTTTCTTAATTTTTCTGCTGTCCCATAACATAAACCTCACAAATGAAGTTAACATCTTAAAAGATTTAGTTCTGTACCCTCAGTGTTTGATTTTGCAATGATTTCACTGTTGGGATGTGTTTTTCTACAAGTGTCTGTTTGTGTGCGCATTCAGCTGAGATAAGGCTGTTTACGGATTTTTTTCATTTTTCTGCTGTCCCATAACATAAACCTCACAAATGAACTTAACATCTTATAAGATATACTTCTTTACCCTCAGTGTTTGATTTTGCAATGATTTCACTGTTTGGATGTGTTTTTCTATTGAAGTCTGTTTGTGTGCGCATTCAGCTGAGATAAGGCTGTTTACGGATTTTTTTAATTTTTCTGCTGTCCCATAACATAAACCTCACAAATGAAGTTAACATCTTAAAAGATTTAGTTCTGTACACTCACTGTTTGATTTTGCATTGATTTCACTGTTTGGATGTGTTTTTCTATTGGTGTCTGTTTGTGTGCGCATTCAGCTGAGATAAGGCTGTTTCCGGATTTTTTTAATTTTTCTTCTGTCCCATAACATAAACCTTACAAATGAAGTTAACATCTTAAAATATTTAGTTCTGTATCCTCAGTGTTTGATTTTCTAATGATTTCACTGTTTGGATGTGTTTTTCTATTGAAGTCTGTTTGTGTGCGCATTCAGCTGAGATAAGGCTGTTTACGGATTTTTTTCATTTTTCTGCTGTCCCATAACATAAACCTCACAAATGAACTTAACATCTTATAAGATATACTTCTTTACCCTCAGTGTTTGATTTTGCAATGATTTCACTGTTTGGATGTGTTTTTCTATTGGAGTCTGTTTGTGTGCGCATTCAGCTGAGATAAGGCTGTTTCCGGATTTTTTTAATTTTTCTTCTGTCCCATAACATAAACCTCACAAATGAAGTTAACATCTTAAAATATTTAGTTCTGTATCCTCAGTGTTTGATTTTGCAATGGTTTCACTGTTGGGATGTGTTTTTCTACAAGTGTCTGTTTGTGTGCGCATTCAGCTGAGATAAGGCTGTTTACGGATTTTTTTAATTTTTCTGCTGTCCCATAACATAAACCTCACAAATGAAGTTAACATCTTAAAAGATTTAGTTCTGTACACTCACTGTTTGATTTTGCATTGATTTCACTGTTTGGATGTGTTTTTCTATTGGTGTCTGTTTGTGTGCGCATTCAGCTGAGATAAGGCTGTTTCCGGATTTTTTTAATTTTTCTTCTGTCCCATAACATAAACCTTACACATGAAGTTAACATCTTAAAATATTTAGTTCTGTATCCTCAGTGTTTGATTTTGCAATGGTTTCACTGTTGGGATGTGTTTTTCTACAAGTGTCTGTTTGTGTGCGCATTCAGCTGAGATAAGGCTGTTTACGGATTTTCTTAATTTTTCTGCTGTCCCATAACATAAACCTCACAAATGAAGTTAACATCTTAAAAGATTTAGTTCTGTACACCCACTGTTTGATTTTGCATTGATTTCACTGTTTGGATGTATTTTTCTATTGGTGTCTGTTTGTGTGCGCATACAGCTGAGATAAGGCTGTTTTCGGATTTTTTTCATTTTTCTACTTTCCCATAACATAAACCTCACAAATGAACTTAACATCTTATAAGATATACTTCTTTACCCTCAGTGTTTGATTTTGCAATGATTTCACTGTTTGGATGTGTTTTTCTAGGATCAGCAGCGGCCCAGAAGCGGCTCGCCGCGCCGCAGCGCTATCGATAGGAATCAGTTCTATTTTTTCCGTTGCCGCTGCTGAACCTCGTAAATTTCAACGAAGCAGATCGCACAAGACAGGAAGTCCGACACAGTATCAAAGTAAAACACTTCCGCCCCCCTTTCAAAATAAAACACAATACGCAGGTCACAACTTCACCTCAACGTTACGTCATAACCGGTGCTCCCAGGTCAACAGTCATTTGATTCGAGGGTCTCGGAGACAATGGACGACGAGAGACTGATTATGGAAGTGGAGAAATGAAAGAAGCTGTGTTGTTGTTGTTTCCTTTATACACACAGTCTATCGCGGGATCTCGCGTCCGTTCGAGATTATCGCGCGATCTTCGGTGAATAACGCTGGCTCCCAAGGCTCCGCGCCGCTGCCGTAACGCGCCCGGTGGGGATTGACGTTTGGGAGAGGACGAAGCAGAACAGCGCCGCGGCCGTTCCGCGGCCGTTCCGCGTCCAGTGGAAATCCAGGGTTACCCTGGATTTCCACTGGACGCGGAACGGCCGCGGAACGGTAGCCGTTGCTAATCGCTTCCATTCTAATCAATGTGAGCATTCCCACCGGCCGCACTGCGGCCCGGATCAGCAGCGGCCCAGAAGCGGCTCGCCGTGCCGCAGCGCTATCGATAGGAATCAGTTCTATTTTTTCCGTTGCCGCTGCTGAACCTCGTAAATTTCAACGAAGCAGATCGCACAAGACAGGAAGTCCGACACAGTATCAAAGTAAAACACTTTCCGCCCCCCTTTCAAAATAAAACACAATACGCAGGTCACAACTTCACCTCAACGTCACGGTGCTCCCAGGTCAACAGTCATTTGATCCGAGGGTCTCGGAGACAATGGACGACGAGAGACTGATTATGGAAGTGGAGAAATGAAAGAAGCTGTGTTGTTGTTGTTGTTTCCTTTATACTCACAGTCTATCGCGGGATCTCGCGTCCGTTCGAGATTATCGCGCGATCTTCCGTGAATACCGCTGGCTCCCAAGGCTCCGCGCCGCTGCCGTAACGCGCCCGGTGGGGATTGACGTTTGGGAGAGGACGAAGCAGAACCGCGCCGCGGCCGTTCCGCGGCCGTTCCGCGGCCGTTCCGCGTCCAGTGGAAATCCAGGGTAAGACTGTATAGAGTCTGACATGACCTGATTTTCAGTTTTTGGATACAGGACTTTGGGCTTTTTTCCCCCGGCCAAAAAAAAACTGCCAAAAACACAGTCTGTAAAATTCAAACGTAAGAAAGGTGGGAAACTGTCTTTTCTTCAATAATTCCTAAAGGCAATGAGCCCGGAGGCTGATTTCTCCGTATGTGTATCAGGGACTCCTGGCTGATCCAGGGTGCCGAGTTTCAGACCTGTGCAACCTTTGGAAAGGTCAAAGGTCAGCCGCTCTGGTGTGTTTTTTGTAATAATTCCTAAAGGCATTGAGCCAGGAGTCTGATTTTTCCGTATGTGTATCAGGGATTTAGGCTTATCCCGGGTGCAGAGTTTCAGACCTGTGCAACCTTGGGAAAGGTCAATGGTCAGCCGTTCGGGTGTGTTTTTTGTAATAATTCCTAAAGGCATTCAGCCAGTGGTCTGATTTTTCCGTATCTGTATCAGGGACTAAGGCTTATCCAGGGTGCCAAGTTTCAGACCCGTGCAACCTTTGGAAAGGTCAAAGGTCAGCCATTCGGGTGTGTTTTTTGTAATAATTCCTAAAGGCATTGAGCCAGGAGTCTGATTTTTCCGTATGTGTATCAGGGATTTAGGCTTATCCCGGTAGCCGAGTTTCAGACCTGTGCAACCTTCGGAAAGGTCAATGGTCAGCCGTTCGGGTGTGTTTTTTGTAATAATTCCTAAAGGCATTGAGCCAGGAGTCTGATTTTTCCGTATGTGTATCAGGGATTTAGGCTTATCCCGGGTGCAGAGTTTCAGGCCTGTGCAACCTTCGGAAAGGTCAATGGTCAGCCGTTCGGGTGTGTTTTTTGTAATAATTCCTAAAGGCATTGAGTCAGGAGTCTGATCTTTCCGTATGTGTATCAGGGATTTAGGCTTATCCCCGGTGCAGAGTTTCAGACCTGTGCAACCTTCGGAAAGGTCAATGGTCAGCCGTTCGGGTGTGTTTTTTGTAATAATTCCTAAAGGCATTCAGCCAGTGGTCTGATTTTTCCGTATCTGTATCAGGGACTAAGGCTTATCCAGGGTGCCAAGTTTCAGACCCGTGCAACCTTTGGAAAGGTCAAAGGTCAGCCGTTCGGGTGTGTTTTTTGTAATAATTCCTAAAGGCCTTAAGCCAGGAGTCTGATTTTTCCGTATGTGTATCAGGGACTAAAGCTTATCCCGGTTGCCGAGTTTCAGACCTGTGCAACCCTCGGAAAGGTCAATGGTCAGCCGTTCGGGTGTTTTTTTTGTAATAATTCCTAAAGGCATTGAGCCAAGAGTCTGATTTTTCCGTATGTGCATCAGGGACTAAGGCTAAGAGAGGAACCTCTTTTGAGCGTTTCTTAATCGTGCATTAATATTTTGAAGGATGTTCCTTCCTCAGGTTCGTTTGGATCCTCGGTTGGAAAGAATGGAGGAGGCAATGTTGAGTTTGAGCAAAGCAGTGCATGTTTATTCTTGAGTTACAAGTGGCACAGAGCACCAAGTGTAACCCGAGAGTCGCAGCTGGAGTCTCAGTCCGGTGCGGAATTCTGTGTATATTATAGCTGTCCTAGGGGGTCATCTGAGTCGTGTGAGTCATGTCCTTATAAGGAGTCGTTTTGTCTGTTCGGGCTGATCTGGCAGTCAGTCATGTGGTGTTATGCAAATCTTGTGGCACCAGTGTAGTGCAGTTAAAGCGTAGTTAAAGTCGTTTAAGGGAGTGAAAACAAGATATGAGACTGGTACATCTGGTAAACAAAATATGTAAGTCATGTCAGAGGAAAATACTGTCTTCAATTAATATGTAAGTCATGTCAGAGGAAAAATACTGTCTTCAATTTGTAGTATCTCCTAATAAGCAGGTTTGAGGATCTAATGGGAGATGTAGTCCTAGGAGTTTTGTCATGATGCCAGAGAAATCATGCCAGAATGTGTTAAGTTTTGTGCATAACCAAGTGCAGTGTAGGAATGAACCCTCTTCTATACTACATCTAAAGCACAGGTTGGATATCTCAGGTTTATATTTATGTAATTTCTGTGGCGTAAGATAGGTTTGATGAAGAAAGTTATAATAAGTCAGCCTGTATCTAGAATTAAAAGTGGCAGTTAGACTTTTTTGACACAATTCAGCCCAGAGCTCTGTACCCATTGTCACACCCAAGTCCGACTCCCATTTCTCCCTTGATTTATGTAAACCTGGTTTTGGAGCATCATCCATCAAGAGGGAGTAGACTTTTGCAATAAGACGGGGTGCGTTACCCTCCTGAAGCAGTTTTTCCAGATCGCTGAGCATGGGTAAAGTCATTTCAGATCCCAAAACAGATTTAAGAAATGATCTTAACTGTAAATAACAAAAAAAGTTTCTACTGGACAGATCATATTTCCTCCTTAGGTCCTCAAAAGACATCAGGCATCCATCCTTATAACAGTCCTCCAAATGATGAATCCCTTTCTGGTGCCACGTTTCCAGGATCTTATTATCCACTGACATAGGTATGAGTTCGTTCTGTTTCAATGGTGTCCTGGGTGAAATATATTTTTTAGTCCAGTATTTTTCCGGACTTCATGCCATGTTTTGATGATATGGGTCAAAACAGGGTTGTCAGTTCTTCTGGAGATGGTTGTAGGTGTCCATTTATAGCTGAAGTCTGCAGGAACCTTTTCTTTAACAGCATACATTCCAATTGAAACCCAAGGTGGGACATTTTCCCTTTCAAATAAAAAAGAAACAAGTCGCATCTGGGCAGCCAAATAATGCTTTTCAAGGTTAGGCAGTCGAAGACCCCCCAGTTTATAATCCCATGTAAGTTTTTCCATTGAAACCCTTGGAGTCTTACCATTCCATATGAATTGTCTAATATGTTTATTCAGGTTTTTAAAAAAGCTGGATGGCACTGGGATTGGTAAGGACTGAAAGAGGTACTGCAGCCTTGGTAATATATTCATTTTAATGCAATTTATTCGGCCGATCAAAGTGATAGGTAAGCTCATCCATTTCTGTAAATCCTCTATTATTCGACTAACTAGTGGTGAGTAGTTGAGTTTGTACACATTTTTAAGGTTGTTATCCACCATAATTCCAAGGTATCTTATCCCGCTTGGAGACCATTTAAATGGACCTCTTTGCTGATGTTCAGTGTAGTCAAAATTTGAAAGTGGAAGAATTTCACATTTATCGTAATTTACCTTATATCCAGAGACATATCCAAATGCATGCAAAACGGTTTTCAATTTAGCAAGGGAATCAGATGGTTTTGTTAAATACAGAATTATATCATCTGCCATCAGATTGATTTTATGTATCGTCTGGTCCACTTTCACACCTTTTATCTCTGAATCGTGTCTGATTGTCTCGGCCAGAGGTTCAATAGCTATAACGAAAAGCCCAGGGGATAAGGGACACCCTTGTCTGCTCGATCTACTGAGGGGGAAGACAGTGGACATTTGTCCATTAGTAATTATTCTGGCCTGTGGATTCTTATACAGCATTCTGACCCAATTAATAAAATAGGAGCCAAATCCAAATTTAGATAGAACCTTGAATAGATAGGGCCACTCAAGCCTATCAAAGGCCTTTTCCGCGTCCAGCGTAACGGCTATACTAGGTTCAGTACTGGAGGTTGCCATATGAATAACGTTAAGTAACCTACACATGTTATTGGCAGAGGATCTCTTCTGGATAAAGCCAACCTGGTCTCGGTTTATCAATTTTGGTAAGAATTCACTCAACCTGTTTGCTATAGCTTTAGAAAACAATTTATAATCCGCATTCAAGAGTGAAATTGGTCGGAAAGAGGAGCATTTTAAGGGGTCTTTGTTTTTTTTATGGATCACTGTAATTATAGCCATTGAAAATGAATCAGGGAGGCTTTGTGTTTTAGATGCTAGATTAATTACATCCATAAGGAGAGGTATAAGCAAATCCTTAAACTCTTTATAAAATTCGGGGGGAAACCCATCCTCCCCTGGTGATTTATTAGATTGCAGCGTTGCTAGAGCGTTTTCGATCTCTTTGGAGGTAAATGGTGAATCTAAATACCTCTGGTCGTCTTGACTCAGTTTAGGCAAATCAATATTATTTAAGAATGTATCTATTGTGGACAGATCTTCTGGTGATTCCGACTTGTATAAATTAACATAAACTTTTTAAAAGTTTCATTTATTTCTTTTGGGTTCTGTGTAATACAGCCATGTTCGTCTTCAATTTGGTTAATTGTTTTTGAACTCTCCTCTTTCTTTAATTGCCAGGATAGGACTTTATGAGCCTTCTCCCCCAGTTCGTAGTACCTTTGTTTCGTTCTCAAAATGTCTTTCTCAGCCCTATAAGTGCATAGTGTATTATACTTGAGTTTTCTTTTTACCAATAAACTGTATATCTTCTTATCCCTATGTTGCTGAAAGTCTTTTTCCAGCCCAAGAATTTCTTTTTCAAATTGTTCCACTTCTGCTACATATGATTTTTTAAGTCCTTTTGTATATGAGATTATTTGTCCTCTTAAATAAGCTTTTAATGTATCCCATAGTATGAAACTATTAGGGGAAGAAGGACAGTTTGTTTCACAGAATAGTTTGATTTGATCCCTGACAAATTTACAGAAGTCAGGGACCTGTGTATCAGGGATTTAGGCTTATCCCGGGTGCAGAGTTTCAGGCCTGTGCAACCTTCGGAAAGGTCAATGGTCAGCCGTTCCGGTGTGTTTTTTGTAATAATTCCTAAAGGCATTGAGTCAGGAGTCTGATCTTTCCGTATGTGTATCAGGGATTTAGGCTTATCCCCGGTGCAGAGTTTCAGAACTGTGCAACCTTCAGAAAGGTCAATGGTCAGCCGTTCAGGTGTGTTTTTTGTAATAATTCCTAAAGGCATTGAGCCAGGAGTCTGATTTTTCCGTATGTGTATCAGGGATTTAGGCTTATCCCGGATGCAGAGTTTCAGACCTGTGTAACCTTCGGAAAAGGTCAATGGTCAGCCGTTCGGGTGTGTTTTTTGTAATAATTCCTAAAGGCATTGAGTCAGGAGTCTGATTTTTCCGTATGTGTATCAGGGACTAAGGCTAATCTAGGGTGCCGAGTTTCAGACCTGTGTAACCTTCGGAAAGGTCAAAGGTCAGCCGTTTAGATTCAAGATTCAAGATTCAAGATTCAAGATTTCTTCATTGTCATACTAACACACATTAGACATGAGGTCAGAACGAAAATCAGTCTCTCCAGAACCCGGTCGGCCCAGCAATAAGAAGAATAAGAAAATAAGAAATAAGAACCAACAGTTTAACTTAACAAAATATAAATTAAAAGAGATCAAAACTTTAAACCTCTGGAGGTAAGGTGCTGTGCAAAAAAGAATTTGGTTCAAGGGTGTGTACGGTACTGGGGGCATGTGCAAAGTACAGTACGTGGGGGGTGGGGGCAGCAGGGCTATGGGGTTACAGAGAGTTAAGGAGTCTGACAGCTCCAGGGAAGAAGCTGTTCCTCAGTCTCGTAGTGCTGCTCTTGATGCTCCGTAGCCTCCTGCCTGAGGGGAGGGGGGTGAACAGTGTGTGTGCCGGGTGAGTGGGATCTCTCATGATGCAGGTAGCCCTTTTCCTGCATCTGGAGGTGAAGATGTCCGTGATGGTGGGGAGGCTGCTGCCCACGGTTCTCTGTGCAGCTTTCACCACTCTGCTGCAGAGCAGCTGCCGTGCCACACAGTGATGCAGGAGCACAGGACACTCTCCACTACACATCTGTAGAAGGTGATAAGGGCTGACCTTCCTAGTCCAGCGCGTCTCAGCCTCCTGAGGGGAGGATGGGGGGGATGTCTGCTCTGATGTTTAGGTGTGTTTTTTGTAATAATTCCTAAAGGCATTAAGCCAGGAGTCTGATTTTTCCGTATGTGTACAGGGACTAAGGCTGATCGAGGGTATTTTAATCTTTTTTCTACTGTCCTATAATATGAAGTTAACATCTTATAAGGTATATTGATGTACCCTCAGTGTTTGAATTTATAATGATTTCACTGTTTGGATGTGTTTTTCTATTTGTGTCTGTTTTTGTGCGCATTCAGACACACCCGAACGGCTGACCTTTGACCTTTCCAAAGGTTGCACGGGTCTGAAACTGTTTCTACTGTCCCATAACATAAAACTCACAAATAAAGTTAACATCTTATAAGATATAGTTATATACCTTCAGTGTTTGATTTTGCAATGATTTCACTGTTTAAATGTGTTTTTCTATTTTTGTCTGTTTTTGTGCGCATTCAGCTGGAATACGACTGTTTTCTGATTTTTTTTCATTTTTCTACTGTCCCATAACATAAACCTCACAAATAAAGTTAACATCTTATAAGATATACTAATGTACCCTCGTCGTTCCGCTCGTCTTGGGACCCCAAACGACATATGAAATATTCACACTCCTGCGACCTGTAGAAATGTAGTCCCTCCAAAACTTCCACTCTGGCCAAAGAGTCTAAGACTGTATAGAGTCTGACATGACCTGATTTTCAGTTTTTGGACACAGGACTTTGGGCTTTTTTCCCCCGGGCCAAATACTGCCAAAAACACAGTCTGTAAAATTCAAACGTAAGAAAGGTGGGAAACTGTCTTTTCTTCAATAATTCCTAAAGGCAATGAGCCCGGATGCTGATTTCTCCGTATGTGTATCAGGGACTCCTGGCTGATCCAGGGTGCTGAGTTTCAGATCTGTGCAACCTTTGGAAAGGTCAAAGGTCAGCCACTGTGGTGTATTTTTTGTAATAATTCCTAAAGGCATTGAGTCAGGAGTCTGATTTTTCCGTATGTGTATCAGGGACTAAAGCTTATCCCGGTTGCTGAGTTTCAGACCTGTGCAACTTTCGGAAAGGTCAATGGTCAGCCGTTCGGGTGTGTTTTTTGTAATAATTCCTAAAGGCATTTAGCCAGGAGTCTGATTTTTCTGTATGTGTATCAGGGACTAAGGCTAATCCAGGGTGCCGAGTTTCAGACCTGTGCAACCTTTGGAAAGGTCAAAGGTCAGCCGTTCGGGTGTGTTTTTTGTAATAATTCCTAAAGGCATTAAGCCAGGAGTCTGATTTTTCCATATGTGTATCAGGGACTAAGGCTAATCCAGGGTGTCGAGTTTCAGACCCGTGCAACCTTTGGAAAGGTCAAAGGTCAGCCGCTGTGGTGTGTTTTTTGTAAAATTCCTAAAGGCATTAAGCCAGGAGTCTGATTTTTCCGTATGTGTATCAGGGACTAAGGCTGATCGAGGGTATTTTAATCTTTTTTCTACTGTCCTATAATATGAAGTTAACATCTTATAAGGTATATTGATGTACCCTCAGTGTTTAAATTTATATTGATTTCACTGTTTGGATGTGTTTTTCTATTTGTGTCTGTTTTTGTGCGCATTCAGCAGGGATACGGCTGTTTTCGCAATTTTTTTCATTTTTCTACTCTCCCATAACATAAACCTCACAAATAAAGTTAAAATCTTATAAGATATAGTTATATACCTTCAGTGTTTGATTTTGCAATGATTTCACTGTTTGGATGTGTTTTTCTATTTGTCTCTGTTTTTGTGTGCATTCAGCAGGGATACGGCTGTTTTCTGATTTTATTCATTTTTTTATTGTCCCAAAACATAAACCTCACAAATAAAGTTAACATCTCATAAGATATAGTTATATACCTTCAGTGTTTGATTTTGCAATGATTTCACTGTTTGAATGTGTTTTTCTATTTTTGTCTGTTTTTGTGCGCATTCAGCTGGAATACGACTGTTTTCTGATTTTTTTTCATTTTTCTACTGTCCCATAACATAAACCTCACAAATAAAGTTAACATCTTATAAGATATACTAATGTACCTTCGTCGTTCCGCTTGTCTTGGGACCCCAAACGACATATGAAATATTCACACTCCTGCGACCTGTAGAAATGTAGTTCCTCCAAAACTTCCACTCTGGCCAAAGAGTCTAAGACTGTATAGAGTCTTCAGTTTTTGGACACAGGACTGTGGGCTTTTTTCCCCCTGGCCAAAAAAAACTGCCAAAAACACAGTCTGTAAAATTCAAACGTAAGAAAGGTGGGAAACTGTCTTTTCTTCAATAATTCCTAAAGGCAATGAGCCCGGATGCTGATTTCTCCGTATGTGTATCAGGGACTCCTGGCTGATCCAGGGTGCCGAGTTTCAGACCCGTGCAACCTTTGGAAAGGTGAAAGGTCAGCCGCTGTGGTGTGTTTTTTGTAATAATTCCTAAAGGCATTGAGTCAGGAGTCTGATTTTTCCGTATGTGTATCAGGGACTAAAGCTTATCCCGGTTGCCGAGTTTCAGACCTGTGCAACTTTCGGAAAAGGTCAATGGTCAGCCGTTCGGGTGTGTTTTTTGTAATAATTCCTAAAGGCATTAAGCCAGGAGTCTGATTTTTCCATATGTGTATCAGGGACTAAGGCTAATCCAGGGTGCCAAGTTTCAGACCCGTGCAAGCTTTGGAAAGGTCAAAGGTCAGCCGTTCGGGTGTGTTTTTTGTAATAATTCCTAAAGGCATTGAGCCAGGTGTCTGATTTTTCCGTGTGTGTATCAGGGACTAAGGCTGATCCAGGGTGCCGAGTTTCAGACCTGTGCAACCTTCGGAAAGGTCAATGGTCAGCCGTTCGGGTGTGTTTTTTGTAATAATTCCTAAAGGCATTGAGCCAGGAGTCTGATTTTTCCGTATGTGTATCAGGGACTAAGGCTAATCTAGGGTGCCGAGTTTCAGACCTGTGTAACCTTCGGAAAGGTCAAAGGTCAGCCGTTTAGGTGTGTTTTTTGTAATAATTCCTAAAGGCATTAAGCCAGGAGTCTGATTTTTCCGTATGTGTATCAGGGACTAAGGCTGATCAAGGGTATTTTAATCTTTTTTCTACTGTCCTATAATGTAATGTTAACATCTTATAAGGTATATTGATGTACCCTCAGTGTTTGAATTTATAATGATTTTACTGTTTGGATGTGTTTTTCTATTTGTGTCTGTTTTTGTGCGCATTCAGCAGGGATACGGCTGTTTTCGCAATTTTTTTCATTTTTCTACTGTCCCATAACATAAACCTCACAAATAAAGTTAAAATCTTATAAGATATAGTTATATACCTTCAGTGTTTGATTTTGCAATGATTTCACTGTTTGGATGTGTTTTTCTATTTGTCTCTGTTTTTGTGTGCATTCAGCAGGGATACGGCTGTTTTCTGATTTTTTTTCATTTTTCTACTGTCCCATAACATAAACCTCACAAATAAATTTAACATCTTATAAGATATAGTTATATACCTTCAGTGTTTGATTTTGCAATGATTTAACTGTTTGAATGTGTTTTTCTATTTTTGTCTGTTTTTGTTTGCAGTAAGCTGGAATACGACTGTTTTCTGATTTTTTTTTCATTTTTCTACTGTCCCATAACATAAACCTCACAAATAAAGTTAACATCTTATAAGATATTCTTCGGTACCCTCAGTGTTTGATTTTGCAATAGTTTCACTGTTAAGATGTGTTTTTCTATTTGTGTCTGTTTTTGTGCGCATTCAGCTGGAATACGACTGTTTTCTGATTTTTTTTCATTTTCTACTGTCCCATAACATAAACCTCACAAATAAAGTTAACATCTTATAAGATATACTAATGTACCCTCGTCGTTCCGCTCGTCTTGGGACCCCAAACGACATATGAAATATTCACACTCCTGCGACCTGTAGAAATGTAGTTCCTCCAAAACTTCCACTCTGGCCAAAGAGTCTAAGACTGTATAGAGTCTTCAGTTTTTGGACACAGGACTGTGGGCTTTTTTCCCCCTGGCCAAAAAAAACTGCCAAAAACACAGTCTGTAAAATTCAAACGTAAGAAAGGTGGGAAACTGTCTTTTCTTCAATAATTCCTAAAGGCAATGAGCCCGGATGCTGATTTCTCCGTATGTGTATCAGGGACTAAAGCTTATCCCGGTTGCCGAGTTTCAGACCTGTGCAACTTTCGGAAAAGGTCAATGGTTAGCCGTTCGGGTGTGTTTTTTGTAATAATTCCTAAAGGCATTAAGTCAGGAGTCTGATTTTTCTGTATGTGTATCAAGGATTAAGGCTAATCCAGGGTGCCGAGTTTCAGACCCGTGCAACCTTTGGAAAGGTCAAAGGTCAGCCGTTCGGGTGTGTTTTTTGTAATAATTCCTAAAGGCATTAAGCCAGGAGTCTGGCCAAAGAGTCTAAGACTGTATAGAGTCTGACATGACCTGATTTTCAGTTTTGGACACAGGACTTTGGGCTTTTTTCCCCCTGGCCAAAAAAAACTGCCAAAAACACAGTCTGTAAAATTCAAACGTAAGAAAGGTGGGAAACTGTCTTTTCTTCAATAATTCCTAAAGGCAATGAGCCCGGATGCTGATTTCTCCGTATGTGTATCAGGGACTCCTGGCTGATCCAGGGTGCTGAGTTTCAGATCTGTGCAACCTTTGGAAAGGTCAAAGGTCAGCCACTGTGGTGTATTTTTTGTAATAATTCCTAAAGGCATTGAGTCAGGAGTCTGATTTTTCCGTATGTGTATCAGGGACTAAAGCTTATCCCGGTTGCCGAGTTTCAGACCTGTGCAACTTTCGAAAAAGGTCAATGGTTAGCCGTTCGGGTGTGTTTTTTGTAATAATTCCTAAAGGCATTGAGCCAGGAGTCTGATTTTTCCGTGTGTGTATAGGGACTAAGGCTGATCCAGGGTGCCGAGTTTCAGACCTGTGCAACCTTCGGAAAGGTCAATGGTCAGCCGTTCGGGTGTGTTTTTTGTAATAATTCCTAAAGGCATTTAGCCAGGAGTCTGATTTTTCTGTATGTGTATCAGGGACTAAGGCTAATCCAGGGTGCTGAGTTTCAGACCCATGCAACCTTTGGAAAGGTCAAAGGTCAGCCGTTCGGGTGTATTTTTTGTATTAATTCCTAAAGGCATTAAGCCAGGAGTCTGATTTTTCCGTATGTGTATCAGGGACTAAGGCTAATCCAGGGTGTCGAGTTTCAGACCCGTGCAACCTTTGGAAAGGTCAAAGGTCAGCCGCTGTGGTGTGTTTTTTGTAATAATTCCTAAAGGCATTAAGCCAGGAGTCTGATTTTTCCGTATGTGTATCAGGGACTAAGGCTGATCGAGGGTATTTTAATCTTTTTTCTACTGTCCTATAATATGAAGTTAACATCTTATAAGGTATATTGATGTACACTCAGTGTTTAAATTTATATTGATTTCACTGTTTGGATGTGTTTTTCTATTTGTGTCTGTTTTTGTGCGCATTCATCAGGTATACGGCTGTTTTCGGATTTTTTTCATTTTTTTATTGCCCATAACATAAAACTCAAAAATAAAGTTAACATCTTATAAGATATAGTTATATACCTTCAGTGTTTGATTTTGCAATGATTTCACTGTTTGGATGTGTTTTTCTATTTGTCTCTGTTTTTGTGTGCATTCAGCAGGGATACGGCTGTTTTCTGATTTTATTCATTTTTTTATTGTCCCATAACATAAACCTCACAAATAAAGTTAACATCTCATAAGATATAGTTATATACCTTCAGTGTTTGATTTTGCAATGATTTCACTGTTTGAATGTGTTTTTCTATTTTTGTCTGTTTTTGTGCGCATTCAGCTGGAATACGACTGTTTTCTGATTTTTTTTCATTTTTCTACTGTCCCATAACATAAACCTCACAAATAAAGTTAACATCTTATAAGATATACTAATGTCCCTTCGTCGTTCCGCTCGTCTTGGGACCCCAAACGACATATGAAATATTCACACTCCTGCGACCTGTAGAAATGTAGTTCCTCCAAAACTTCCACTCTGGCCAAAGAGTCTAAGACTGTATAGAGTCTTCAGTTTTTGGACACAGGACTGTGGGCTTTTTTCCCCCTGGCCAAAAAAAACTGCCAAAAACACAGTCTGTAAAATTCAAATGTAAGAAAGGTGGGAAACTGTCTTTTCTTCAATAATTCCTAAAGGCAATGAGCCCGGATGCTGATTTCTCCGTATGTGTATCAGGGACTAAAGCTTATCCCGGTTGCCGAGTTTCAGACCTGTGCAACTTTCGGAAAAGGTCAATGGTTAGCCGTTCGGGTGTGTTTTTTGTAATAATTCCTAAAGGCATTAAGCCAGGAGTCTGATTTTTCTGTATGTGTATCAGGGACTAAGGCTAATCCAGGGTGCCGAGTTTCAGACCCGTGCAACCTTTGGAAAGGTCAAAGGTCAGCCGTTCGGGTGTGTTTTTTGTAATAATTCCTAAAGGCATTAAGCCAGGAGTCTGGCCAAAGAGTTCTAAGACTGTATAGAGTCTGACATGACCTGATTTTCAGTTTTTGGACACAGGACTTTGGGCTTTTTCCCCCCTGGCCAAAAAAAACTGCCAAAAACACAGTCTGTAAAATTCAAACGTAAGAAAGGTGGGAAACTGTCTTTTCTTCAATAATTCCTAAAGGCAATGAGCCCGGATGCTGATTTCTCCGTATGTGTATCAGGGACTCCTGGCTGATCCAGGGTGCTGAGTTTCAGATCTGTGCAACCTTTGGAAAGGTCAAAGGTCAGCCACTGTGGTGTATTTTTTGTAATAATTCCTAAAGGCATTGAGTCAGGAGTCTGATTTTTCCGTATGTGTATCAGGGACTAAAGCTTATCCCGGTTGCTGAGTTTCAGACCTGTGCAACTTTCGAAAAAGGTCAATGGTTAGCCGTTCGGGTGTGTTTTTTGTAATAATTCCTAAAGGCATTGAGCCAGGAGTCTGATTTTTCCGTGTGTGTATAGGGACTAAGGCTGATCCAGGGTGCCGAGTTTCAGACCTGTGCAACCTTCGGAAAGGTCAATGGTCAGCCGTTCGGGTGTGTTTTTTGTAATAATTCCTAAAGGCATTTAGCCAGGAGTCTGATTTTTCTGTATGTGTATCAGGGACTAAGGCTAATCCAGGGTGCCGAGTTTCAGACCCGTGCAACCTTTGGAAAGGTCAAAGGTCAGCCGTTCGGGTGTGTTTTTTGTAATAATTCCTAAAGGCATTAAGCCAGGAGTCTGATTTTTCCGTATGTGTATCAGGGACTAATGCTGATCCAGGGTGCCGAGTTTCAGACCTGTGCAACCTTCGGAAAGGTCAAAGGTCAGCCGTTCGGGTGTGTTTTTTGTAATAATTCCTAAAGGCATTAAGCCAGGAGTCTGATTTTTCCGTATGTGTATCAGGGACTAAGGCTGATCGAGGGTATTTTAATCTTTTTTCTACTGTCCTATAATATGAAGTTAACATCTTATTAGGTATATTGATGTACCCTCAGTGTTTAAATTTATATTGATTTCACTGTTTGGATGTGTTTTTCTATTTGTGTCTGTTTTTGTGCGCATTCAGCAGGGATACGGCTGTTTTCGCAATTTTTTTCATTTTTCTACTCTCCCATAACATAAACCAGACAAATAAAGTTAAAATCTTATAAGATATAGTTATATACCTTCAGTGTTTGATTTTGCAATGATTTCACTGTTTGGATGTGTTTTTCTATTTGTCTCTGTTTTTGTGTGCATTCAGCAGGGATACGGCTGTTTTCTGATTTTATTCATTTTTTTATTGTCCCATAACATAAACCTCACAAATAAAGTTAACATCTCATAAGATATAGTTATATACCTTCAGTGTTTGATTTTGCAATGATTTCACTGTTTGAATGTGTTTTTCTATTTTTGTCTGTTTTTGTGCGCATTCAGCTGGAATACGACTGTTTTCTGATTTTTTTTCATTTTTCTACTGTCCCATAACATAAACCTCACAAATAAAGTTAACATCTTATAAGATATACTAATGTACCCTCGTCGTTCCGCTCGTCTTGGGACCCCAAACGACATATGAAATATTCACACTCCTGCGACCTGTAGAAATGTAGTTCCTCCAAAACTTCCACTCTGGCCAAAGAGTCTAAGACTGTATAGAGTCTGACATGACCTGATTTTCAGTTTTTGGACACAGGACTTTGGGCTTTTTTCCCCCGGGCCAAATACTGCCAAAAACACAGTCTGTAAAATTCAAACGTAAGAAAGGTGGGAAACTGTCTTTTCTTCAATAATTCCTAAAGGCATTGAGCCAGGAGTCTGATTTTTCCTTGTGTGTATCAGGGACTAATGCTGATCCAGGGTGCCGAGTTTCAGACCTGTGCAACCTTCGGAAAGGTCAATGGTCAGCCGTTCGGGTGTGTTTTTTGTAATAATTCCTAAAGGCATTGAGCCAGGAGTCTGATTTTTCCGTATGTGTATCAGGGACTAAGGCTAATCTAGGGTGCCGAGTTTCAGACCTGTGTAACCTTCGGAAAGGTCAAAGGTCAGCCGTTTAGGTGTGTTTTTGTAATAATTCCTAAAGGCATTAAGCCAGGAGTCTGATTTTTCCGTATGTGTATCAGGGACTAAGGCTGATCGAGGGTATTTTAATCTTTTTTCTACTGTCCTATAATATGAAGTTAACATCTTATAAGGTATATTGATGTACCCTCAGTGTTTGAATTTATAATGATTTCACTGTTTGGATGTGTTTTTCTATTTGTCTCTGTTTTTGTGTGCATTCAGCAGGGATACGGCTGTTTTCTGATGTTTTTTCATTTTTTTATTGTCCCATAACATAAACCTCACAAATAAAGTTAACATCTCATAAGATATAGTTATATACCTTCAGTGTTTGATTTTGCAATGATCTCACTGTTTGAATGTGTTTTTCTATTTTTGTCTGTTTTTGTGCGCATTCAGCTGGAATACGACTGTTTTCTGATTTTTTTTCATTTTTTAACTGTCCCATAACATAAACCTCACAAATAAAGTTAACATCTCATAAGATATAGTTATATACCTTCAGTGTTTGATTTTGCAATGATTTCACTGTTTGAATGTGTTTTTCTATTTTTGTCTGTTTTTGTGCGCATTCAGCTGGAATACGACTGTTTTCTGATTTTTTTTCATTTTTCTACTGTCCCATAACATAAACCTCACAAATAAAGTTAACATCTTATAAGATATACTAATGTACTTTCGTCGTTCCGCTCGTCTTGGGACCCCAAATGACATATGAAATATTCACACTCCTGCGACCTGTAGAAATGTAGTTCCTCCAAAACTTCCACTCTGGCCAAAGAGTCTAAGACTGTATAGAGTCTTCAGTTTTTGGACACAGGACTGTGGGCTTTTTTCCCCCTGGCCAAAAAAAACTGCCAAAAACACAGTCTGTAAAATTCAAATGTAAGAAACGTGGGAAACTGTCTATTCTTCAATAATTCCTAAAGGCAATGAGCCCGGATGCTGATTTCTCCGTATGTGTATCAGGGACTACTGGCTGATCCAGGGTGCTGAGTTTCAGACCCGTGCAACCTTTGGAAAGGTCAAAGGTCAGCCGCTGTGGTGTGTTTTTTGTAATAATTCCTAAAGGCATTGAGTCAGGAGTCTGATTTTTCCGTATGTGTATCAGGGACTAAGGCTGATCGAGGGTATTTTAATCTTTTTTCTACCGTCCTATAATATGAAGTTAACATCTTATAAGGTATATTGATGTACCCTCAGTGTTTGATTTTGCAATGATTTCACTGTTTGGATGTGTTTTTCTATTTGTCTCTGTTTTTGTGCGCATTCAGCATGGATACGGCTGTTTTCGCAATTTTTTTCATTTTTCTACTGTCCCATAACATAAACCTCACAAATAAAGTTAACATCTCATAAGATATAGTTATATACCTTCAGTGTTTGATTTTGCAATGATTTCACTGTTTGGATGTGTTTTTCTATTTGTCTCTGTTTTTGTGCGCATTCAGCAGGGCTACGGCTGTTTTCTGATTTTTTTCATTTTTCTACTGTCCCATAACATAAACCTCACAAAGGGTGATTTAGATTTCTCTTTTGTTTATTCACTGCATTTTGTTGATTGATGATTGATTCATTTTTTTCACAACTGCCTAAAACCTTTGCACAGTACTGTGGACAGTAGAAAAAAATCCGAAACAGCCTTATCTCGGCTGGATGCGCACACAAACAGACACCAATAGAAAAACACATCCCAACAGTGAAATCATTGCAAAATCAAACACTGAGGGTACAGAAGTATATCTTATATGATGTTAACTTCATTAGTGAGGTTTATATTATGGGACAGTAGAAAAAAGAAAAAAATCCGAAAACAGCCTAACCTCAGCTGAATACGTCCAGTGAAAGTTAAATCATAAACTACTGATAAAAAATAAGGATTTTATACTTCATCAAAAAATGTTACCCTATTGTTTGTTGCAAAAAGTGAACTTTGACCCTATATTCCTCCAAAACGTATACAGTAAAAGTACTCCATACTACTAGTATATGAAGTATAAGTGGTACTGAGTTCAGTGAAAGTGAAATCATACACTACTAATACAAATTATGGATTTTAAACTTCATCAAAAACGGATGATCACACAGGTCATACAAAACATCTAGCTTATGTTTGATTTGATGTAATTATTTTACATGTAATCACTATAATATGATAGGGTTAGGGTTAGTTTTGATAAATTATTTAACCTTTTTCTTTTTCAGTACATTGTGACTGATGTTGATGAGGTCGAGGTCTTCAGCGTCTGAGGCTGTGTCTTTGACAGTCAGGATGCCCCAAACAAAGTGAAACATTGTGTTTACCTGTAATTGCACCTGTGTAAACAAAACCAGACTTTTGTTTGGGTTCACGTAGAGGGCAAGTCTTTGAAGTCCCTCAAGATGCCTGTTTCTTTTTTCTACTCAAAGGAGTGAATGTGTGTATGAGCCTCTTTGTAGGTGTAGGTGCCTGTGTATCATGTCGATTTGAACTTGATGTGAGAACAAGAAGTGCCTGGAGTTGCACATACACACAGATACACAGACACAGACACACACACACACACATTTATTCCTAAACCCACATTCACACCATACTATGATATCCCTAAAATACACCCACATCATTTTAGCTTCAGATATTGATTGAATAGTGTGTTATATGATAATGAAAAATGTTGATATTCCCTGACAGTGGAAAATAACTTCACCTACACCAAATTTGAAGCAATTTGGTGTAAGATATCCTCAAAAAAAAATCCAAACGCACAAAGAATGCAGAGGATTAATCTGTTATGTTTTTATTACAAAAAATCTTGGAAGCGAACATTTCTGCCATGCATGTGTGGTGAAACAAAGGGGCAGTTTATTTCAACTACTACTGTAGCTTTAAGATAATTATCGACCATCGTCACACTCCAACGCAACGTAGTTCCCCACCACAGCAGCAGCGGATTAATATCCAAAACGTGAACAGGTTAGTGTCTGCTCAGCAGGTGGATGAACATGTAATGGAGTTGCAGCATCAGTCGCTGACCAAGGAATTACTGGGGAAGTTGGTGGTAGAGGGAGGCTATTGACATGTCACAGGAAGATGCTCAAAAATGTAGAGGTAAGTGAAATTTTACATTATTATAATGAGCTAAACAGCAGGCCATTGCTAAAATGTGTTCGTTAATTACAGTAACTACGTCTTTAACTACATACATACACATGCATTTAAACACACACGCATTAATCGAAATATAGTTAATACTAATATATGCACATGTAAATGTTCCATGCTCTTTTTTTTCTTTTTCGCTTTGCTGTTTTTTTCGAAAGTTTAGTGTTTAAATGCAGTCAGTATCCTATCTCTGAGATGGTGTTGTCTGCGACGTTACACGGGAGCCAGACTTGCTGTCTGAACAGTTCCACTGTGAGAACCGA
Organism: Solea solea; assembly: GCF_958295425.1. Taxonomy (NCBI): domain Eukaryota; kingdom Metazoa; phylum Chordata; class Actinopteri; order Pleuronectiformes; family Soleidae; genus Solea; species Solea solea. Next base: position 59,672 of record NC_081153.1, on the reverse strand, counting down.
TGTCCTCTCACCCGAACCCGCAGCTGCAAAGCTCCCGTTTTCGCGGAACCGCTTGCTGTGTTTCGGCTGCGTCTTCGGTTGTGAGGACTGTGGGTCACATTGCTGATCTGTTCAGAGAGCTTCGCTGGTGCTGCTGCTGCACTGTCCTGTCTATTTAACAAGTAGGCTATACACTAAATCTATCCCTCTATTCTTAAAAATGAGGTCCACTCTGAATGTTGATACAGTGTGGGTGTTGTAATTATTATTATTTTTTTATGACAGTCTTTTCCATTCTTACAACGCACAGTTAACGTGACTGGATTCTGCTTCATCCGGGGAAAGAGGCTGACCCTCAGGCTTTGGACACCTACAGTATTTAGTTGATGACAAACTGTTTCCTTAACCCTCAGGCTTCATTATGATTCATTTCCACTGTGTTAGTGCATATGGCACACTTTCTTGTAAGAAGGTCTCTTGGCAAATTGGAATTCAAATGAAAACATTTTATTAATAGATCAATAGAACACTGAACATTGTTTTCACCATACACTTGAGTATATGGCAGGAATGTTCACTCCCAAGAATTGTTGTCATAAAAGATTAATACTTTTGTCCTGCATCAGTCCTCCTCAAAACCACCAAATATTCAATCATTTCCATATTACAAATGTCCTCTTTTCAAATTAAGAGGGGAGGGAGTACATGTTTTAGCTGATGCTACACAAAACTAACAATGCTTCAAAGTTAATATTGTGGGTAATCTTTGACATATTCAAGACTGATTAAAAAAAAATCTCCCAGCCACCCAACATTTGTCATATCTGTTGCCAGTACAACCCATGAAATGCTCATTTGTACTTGTCAGGAAGTCACTGCAGCTCTGACCTTGTAACCTAAATATGTTTCTGCTTCAAAATCACTTTGTTTCATACATGAGGCTAATGTCTGGCAGATTATACCAATCTTAGCCAATCTTCATCACTAAGTTTTATGTTAAATCCTGATTCCCATCTTTTTTTTTATGTATTTTGTAGCATTTTTTTTATATAGTCCCAATATAATTCTAATTGTGGTTTCTTTGTATGTGTTGATTATGATGATCTGGATCACACTATTCACTTCTCAGGAGGGGTCCATCCTGATCTCTTTCATATAGTAGTCTCTAAGTTGCAGGAATCCACAGAATTCATGATTGATTATCTAAATCCTTTTTTTCTGTCATATTTTGGAAACTCTCAAGCTGTCCATCTTTCACCAAAACACACCATGCTGTGATTCCCTTGGTTGTCCACTGTTTAAATCCTATATCGTACCTAGTCGGTGTAAAATTGCTATCATATTCAATAAATTAGTGTCTTTCTGTATCTTATATTTTTTTATTATGCTGAACCATATTTTGTATGTGAACATCGTGATTGTGTCTATTTGGTTTTGAATCTTCTTGTATGTTTCTTTATCCCCAATTATATTCTGTACTGGGTTTTCTCCAAACTCTTTTTCTATTTCATTTCACTGTGTCTGGTTTGCACCAACCTACAATATATCTCAATTGGGCCGCATGGTAGTATTCCTTTAATTTTGGAAGTCTCATCCCTCCTTCTTCTTTTGGCAGCTGGAGAGTTTCCAGTCTTATCGTGGGTCTTTTGCCACCCCAACTAAACTTTGATATCATTTTATTCCAGCTCATAAATTGGGGCTTGGGGGACCTCTACTGGTAGGGCTTGGAATAGGTATAAGGGTCAGGGTCAGCGAGTTGGCAGCACCCCGCTTTACCCGCAGGCTGTAGCAGAGAGCCCCCCTTACAGCAACAACTTTGGCAACAACTTATTTTAAAATAAATATATATAAATATATATATATATATATATATATATGTTATAAAATCACGACAAACCCACACCATAACCCCCCAAACATTTATGACCTTCCCCAAAGTTTCATCTTGGAATGCCCATGGCATCCAATCAAATTCTTTTAGAGCCCAACAAATTAAATTCTTGTTGAAAACTGACTTTGACATATTATGTTGTCAAGAACTGAGACTGAACACAAGTAAAGAGTAACGGTATCCAGCATGTGGAACAAAGGTCTAAGTGTAATTTCTATTGGCGAAAGTAAAGCTGATGGTGGGATCTTTTTTCTAAAACTGGTGATGTCACTATTATTCGTAAAACGAATGATTTCCTAATTTAATTCCTTGTAGATTGCTCATGTTGGATTGTTTTTACCGAGGAGAAAAAATACGAACGATACACGTGTACACCTCTCATGAGAGAACAAACATTTTTCAACTTTTTAAAAGACTTAAAGAACCCCTATTGGTCGGATACAAAATTATTTTATGTGGCGACTTTAACACTGTCATCGATGTAAACGACAGAGTGAGCTCTAAAGTCTTGAAACTCAGCTCTGATGGTAATCGCTTGACTCAATTCAATTCTTATGTAGACTAATTGTGATCTTAACAAGTCCTGGCAAATTAAAGTAGGCACAAGCACCATGACGTCCAATCTGAAGCAGCATCCTGCAATTTGTCTTCTTATGTCATCACTTTTTTTCAAAGGATGTATGTTACAGTATTTTAAATAAAATACACATAATGGAAATATATTGGTACAAAATCTGAAGGAATTTTTCATCATCTCCAGAAAAGAGCATATTTCGTATTTTAAATATGTATTTTTTTTAATACATGTATCAGAAATACTTCCCATCCCTGCTTAGAGACATTACGTGAAGGTTGAAAATTGTGTTGCTTTAAATAAAACCCATAACATGAGAATGTGCTTAAATTGAAGCACAATATATAATGATTATGTATAGAAAATGCACTCTGATTTTCGCAGTTGAAGCACAAGAATCTGGATCTTTACAAAACAAATGTTATCTATCCGCAATTCCTATACTCCTATTCCAAATATGTTTGTGATTTAAACAGCATTTGTCTAGTGTAACATTAGTGATACTTTTGCAGTAGTATATTTATTGTGAGACACAATTATACATTTTTCCCAAATCTGTCCATGCCTCATCCATCTCTTCCTCTCCCTTCTTGTCTTCCTCCTCAGCACATGGAGAAGATCTCCATGCTGGCTTTCCATCCAGTTAAGATGCACAGCTGCTATGAGAAGGTGGTGAACCTGAGCCTTGAGGGTCTGCAGCAACAGTTTGACGTGAGCAGCCCGTCAGTGTTTGTCCAAAGGGCCCAGATCCCCATGAGAGAGGTGAAACCTCAACTACTGACTAACCAGTCTGATATAGGTTATTGGTTAACTGGTTAACACAATGGGAAGTTTCTATGAGAGCTAATCATTTTATTGACACTCATTATATTGCTTGATCATTTTCCTACACTGTAGCTCCTGTTTGACTAGAGTTTGTCAAATAGTTGAATGATGAGGTTCTGACTGTGGCATTGATCAAGGACACAGTAGAACTAAAGGCGAACATCTTTTGGCGGTTTGATAACTCAGTGGACAGTTAAACAGTTAAACATGCCACAATACAGACTGTGGACCTGGGTCCACATGTGATAAATAACATTATCACATTATTTCACGGGATATTCCTATATGAGTCAGTTTGTCTGGTGTTACATGCATGTATGTCACAAAGTTAGGTACAAAACTACAAATTGTGTTTTACTAGATGTTTGAGCAGATCCTTCATCAGAGTCTCGAGTCTCAGGGTACAGAGGAGCTGTGTAAGATCATCCAGCACTGCCAGGACAGAGTCATTAAGGTAATACACAAAGAAAACAGGCTTGTGCATCAAATTATTGCATCACATCTACATTAATATCTAATAATATTACACCTGGCATACTCCAGCCCTGGGAGTGAAACTTTTGGTCTGGCCTTGTTTTAGTGTTAAGGAAAATTCAGGTTCAACTTTATCAATTTATTAATTTTTGAGCAAGAGTCCAGGATACCGGGCTATTGCCCAGCTTAATCCCTTCTGTGCATCGTCCTCTGATATTTTCAAGCCTCAACTTGCCAGCTCCATGTTTATTTTTATTATATCAGAAAGTATGAGTGTGTGGATGAGCTAACTCATGCTTTTGAAGCATGATGATGGTCGCCACAGCGGTCGTCTTCCAGATAGAGATTAGATAGAAAATAAAAACTCCAAACTCAAGGAATAAACACTTGACTTTTGCGAGAACAGGTGAACGTCACATAGTGTACCCTGAGACATTATTGCTCTGGACCATAATCAAGTGGACTGATAAGAGATTACCGGCATCTTGTGAAATGTGCCAGTACACAAATAAAAGTGCCGTTTCTGTGTACTGGACAGTACCGGGCCACTTCTAGTTAATAATTGTACTGTAGTGACAGTGATGGTATTTTATGTACACTTAATGTCTCTTATGTGATGTTATTCTTTAACAAACAAGTGCACAATAAAAATTCACTGGGAATTCTAAACAGCACATTGCAATTTATTCAATTATTATCGGAGTATTGATCAGTAATACAGTGAAAATGAGAGGAAATGTTTAAGGTGTGCGCCCCTAAATGTTCTGCTTGCTCTCCTAAAACATTCAGTTATAGGGGGGGCTACTGTGCTCCTAGTAAAAAGTTAGTCTGGTGCCCTGCATACATTGTTCTAAAGGGTTTATGGTCTTAGTTCCTCTTCAGTAGAGCTGCATGTCCACAATGTAAATTTAATTTTACATTTAAATGCAGAGCTGTCAGTCCCACCGTGTGTGATTGACAGCTCTGCATTTCATGTTTGCAAAGTTGCAGTTATAGGTGGATTTGTAGTGGACAAGCTATCAGTATCCATCCCTTCTCTTATAACTATGGTTGTTTCTGGTTTCAAAAACTAACATGGTGTTGCCCAAAATACTAAACTCCTACATTTAAACAGGGGAGTCTAGTGGCAACCCAAATAGTTGACACATCCCAACCTTATGAGAACCTGCCTCTCAAAATGGGTTATGGATTCATATTTTATCTCTGACAAATGGAATGTGAACTATGATGAGGAAGGCATGACAATATTATAGCTATATCATGACATGAGACAAGATATGATCTTAGAATTTTGATATTGTCATATCGTGATCGGGTATTTGTGATGAATTTTCCTGGTTTGAGAATTTTGGAGAAAATCAAGCTCAAAAGTCAAGATTTTGACAATTATTTTGCAACAATTTGTGACTTTGCACTGCCCTCTAGTGGCCTAATATGATTTCACATGAAATATGTCACCTGCTTTGCATGCTACAGCTCCTTATTTTTCCAGTGATCCCCTATATGTCCATATCTACTTTGGACTATAGGAGAAAGTCCATCTCAAATATGAATGCTGACTGAATTCTATTGCAACCATTCCTGAATTTGCACTTCTCCCTACTGGCCGAAACGTGCATTTTTTTTAAGGTGGAATCGAAACTTAATGAAAATCGGAAGCGAATGCTGAAGGTGGCCCTACAGCATCATCATGTCATTGTTCCCAATAGAATGAGTGCGCGAGTTTTTGTTTTTTTATGTTAATATAATGTCAATGTATTAATGATATAAATATAATGATGGTGATGATAACAATAATAATATTAACAGCGATAATAATAATAATATTAATAATAATGATATGATTACAACAATAATGTGTGCTGTGAAAGCAACATTTGTTGAAAAAAACATTGTAGAAATATTTTTTTGAAGTTTGATTATGACAAATAACCATACAGTTAACTGAACAAATGAAATGTACATCTTATAAGATATACTTCTGTACTCTCAGTGTTTGATTTTGCAATGATTTCACGGATGTGTTTTTCTATTGGTGTCTGTTTGTAAGCGCATTCTGCTGAGATATGGCTGTTTCCGGATTTTTTTAAATTTTTCTGCTGTCCCATAATATAAACCTCCCAAATGAAGTTAACATCTTAAAAGATTTAGTTCTGTACACTCACTGTTTGATTTTGCAAAGATTTAACTGTTGGGATGTGTTTTTCTATTGGTGTCTGTTTGTGTGCGCATTCAGCTGAGATAAGGCTCTTCCGGATTTTTTTAATTTTTCTGCTGTCCCATAACATAAACCTCACAAATGAAGTTAAGAACTTAAAAGATTTAGTTCTTTACCCTCAGTGTTTAATTTTGCAAAGATTTCACTGTTTGGATGTGTTTTTCTATTGGTGTCTGTTTGTGTGCGCATTCAGCTGAGATAAGGCTGTTTCCGGATTTTTTTAATTTTTCTGCTGTCCCATAACATAAACCTCACAAATGAAGTTAACATCTTAAAAGATTTAGGTCTGTACCCGTCCAATCTGAAGCAGCATCCTGCAATTTGTCTTCTTATGTCATCACTTTTTTTCAAAGGATGTATGTTACAGTATTTTAAATAAAATACACATAATGGAAATATATTGGTACAAAATCTGAAGGAATTTTTCATCATCTCCAGAAAAGAGCATATTTCGTATTTTAAATATGTATTTTTTTTAATACATGTATCAGAAATACTTCCCATCCCTGCTTAGAGACATTACGTGAAGGTTGAAAATTGTGTTGCTTTAAATAAAACCCATAACATGAGAATGTGCTTAAATTGAAGCACAATATATAATGATTATGTATAGAAAATGCACTCTGATTTTCGCAGTTGAAGCACAAGAATCTGGATCTTTACAAAACAAATGTTATCTATCCGCAATTCCTATACTCCTATTCCAAATATGTTTGTGATTTAAACAGCATTTGTCTAGTGTAACATTAGTGATACTTTTGCAGTAGTATATTTATTGTGAGACACAATTATACATTTTTCCCAAATCTGTCCATGCCTCATCCATCTCTTCCTCTCCCTTCTTGTCTTCCTCCTCAGCACATGGAGAAGATCTCCATGCTGGCTTTCCATCCAGTTAAGATGCACAGCTGCTATGAGAAGGTGGTGAACCTGAGCCTTGAGGGTCTGCAGCAACAGTTTGACGTGAGCAGCCCGTCAGTGTTTGTCCAAAGGGCCCAGATCCCCATGAGAGAGGTGAAACCTCAACTACTGACTAAACAGTCTGATATAGGTTATTGGTTAACTGGTTATTGGTTAACTGTTATTGGTTAACTGGTTCCACATGTGATAAATAACATTATCACATTATTTCACGGGATATTCCTATATGAGTCAGTTTGTCTGGTGTTACATGCATGTATGTCACAAAGTTAGGTACAAAACTACAAATTGTGTTTTACTAGATGTTTGAGCAGATCCTTCATCAGAGTCTCGAGTCTCAGGGTACAGAGGAGCTGTGTAAGATCATCCAGCACTGCCAGGACAGAGTCATTAAGGTAATACACAAAGAAAACAGGCTTGTGCATCAAATTATTGCATCACATCTACATTAATATCTAATAATATTACACCTGGCATACTCCAGCCCTGGAAGTGAAACTTTTGGTCTGGCCTTGTTTTAGTGTTAAGGAAAATTCAGGTTCAACTTTATCAATTTATTAATTTTTGAGCAAGAGTCCAGGATACCGGGCTATTGCCCAGCTTAATCCCTTCTGTGCATCGTCCTCTGATATTTTCAAGCCTCAACTTGCCAGCTCCATGTTTATTTTTATTATATCAGAAAGTATGAGTGTGTGGATGAGCTAACTCATGCTTTTGAAGCATGATGATGGTCGCCACAGCGGTCGTCTTCCAGATAGAGATTAGATAGAAAATAAAAACTCCAAACTCAAGGAATAAACACTTGACTTTTGCGAGAACAGGTGAACGTCACATAGTGTACCCTGAGACATTATTGCTCTGGACCATAATCAAGTGGACTGATAAGAGATTACCGGCATCTTGTGAAATGTGCCAGTACACAAATAAAAGTGCCGTTTCTGTGTACTGGACAGTACCGGGCCACTTCTAGTTAATAATTGTACTGTAGTGACAGTGATGGTATTTTATGTACACTTAATGTCTCTTATGTGATGTTATTCTTTAACAAACAAGTGCACAATAAAAATTCACTGGGAATTCTAAACAGCACATTGCAATTTATTCAATTATTATCGGAGTATTGATCAGTAATACAGTGAAAATGAGAGGAAATGTTTAAGGTGTGCGCCCCTAAATGTTCTGCTTGCTCTCCTAAAACATTCAGTTATAGGGGGGGCTACTGTGCTCCTAGTAAAAAGTTAGTCTGGTGCCCTGCATACATTGTTCTAAAGGGTTTATGGTCTTAGTTCCTCTTCAGTAGAGCTGCATGTCCACAATGTAAATTTAATTTTACATTTAAATGCAGAGCTGTCAGTCCCACCGTGTGTGATTGACAGCTCTGCATTTCATGTTTGCAAAGTTGCAGTTATAGGTGGATTTGTAGTGGACAAGCTATCAGTATCCATCCCTTCTCTTATAACTATGGTTGTTTCTGGTTTCAAAAACTAACATGGTGTTGCCCAAAATACTAAACTCCTACATTTAAACAGGGGAGTCTAGTGGCAACCCAAATAGTTGACACATCCCAACCTTATGAGAACCTGCCTCTCAAAATGGGTTATGGATTCATATTTTATCTCTGACAAATGGAATGTGAACTATGATGAGGAAGGCATGACAATATTATAGCTATATCATGACATGAGACAAGATATGATCTTAGAATTTTGATATTGTCATATCGTGATCGGGTATTTGTGATGAATTTTCCTGGTTTGAGAATTTTGGAGAAAATCAAGCTCAAAAGTCAAGATTTTGACAATTATTTTGCAACAATTTGTGACTTTGCACTGCCCTCTAGTGGCCTAATATGATTTCACATGAAATATGTCACCTGCTTTGCATGCTACAGCTCCTTATTTTTCCAGTGATCCCCTATATGTCCATATCTACTTTGGACTATAGGAGAAAGTCCATCTCAAATATGAATGCTGACTGAATTCTATTGCAACCATTCCTGAATTTGCACTTCTCCCTACTGGCCGAAACGTGCATTTTTTTTAAGGTGGAATCGAAACTTAATGAAAATCGGAAGCGAATGCTGAAGGTGGCCCTACAGCATCATCATGTCATTGTTCCCAATAGAATGAGTGCGCGAGTTTTTGTTTTTTTATGTTAATATAATGTCAATGTATTAATGATATAAATATAATGATGGTGATGATAACAATAATAATATTAACAGCGATAATAATAATAATATTAATAATAATGATATGATTAAAACAATAATGTGTGCTGTGAAAGCAACATTTGTTGAAAAAAACATTGTAGAAATATTTTTTTGAAGTTTGATTATGACAAATAACCATACAGTTAACTGAACAAATGAAATGTACATCTTATAAGATATACTTCTGTACTCTCAGTGTTTGATTTTGCAATGATTTCACGGATGTGTTTTTCTATTGGTGTCTGTTTGTAAGCGCATTCTGCTGAGATATGGCTGTTTCCGGATTTTTTTTAATTTTTCTGCTGTCCCATAACATAAACCTCACAAATGAAGTTAACATCTTAAAAGATTTAGTTCTGTACACTCGCTGTTTGATTTTGCATTGATTTCACTGTTTGGATGTGTTTTTCTATTGGTGTCTGTTTGTGTGCGCATACAGCTGAGATAAGGCTGTTTACGGATTTTTTTCATTTTTCTGCTGTCCCATAACATAAACCTCCCAAATGAAGTTAACATCTTAAAAGATTTAGTTCTGTACCCTCAGTGTTTGATTTTGCAATGATTTCACTGTTTGGATGTGTTTTTCTACAAGTGTCTGTTTGTGTGCGCATTCAGCTGAGATAAGGCTGTTTTCGGATTTTTTTCATTTTTCTACTTTCCCATAATATAAACCTAACAAATGAACTTAACATCTTATAAGATATACTTCTTTACCCTCAGTGTTTAATTTTGCAAAGATTTCACTGTTTGGATGTGTTTTTCTATTGGTGTATGTTTGTGTGCGCATACAGCTGAGATAAGGCTGTTTTCGGATTTTTTTCATTTTTCTACTTTCCCATAATATAAACCTAACAAATGAACTTAACATCTTATAAGATATACTTCTTTACCCTCAGTGTTTAATTTTGCAAAGATTTCACTGTTTGGATGTGTTTTTCTATTGGTGTATGTTTGTGTGCGCATACAGCTGAGATAAGGCTGTTTTCGGATTTTTTTCATTTTTCTACTTTCCCATAATATAAACCTAACAAATGAACTTAACATCTTATAAGATATACTTCTTTACCCTCAGTGTTTAATTTTCCAAAGATTTCACTGTTTGGATGTGTTTTTCTATTGGTGTCTGTTTGTGTGCGCATTCAGCTGAGATAAGGCTGTTTACGGATTTTTTTCATTTTTCTGCTGTCCCATAACATAAACCTCACAAATGAAGTTAACATCTTAAAAGATTTAGTTCTGTACACTCACTGTTTGATTTTGCATTGATTTCACTGTTTGGATGTGTTTTTCTATTGGTGTCTGTTTGTGTGCGCATACAGCTGAGATAAGGCTGTTTTCGGATTTTTTTCATTTTTCTACTTTCCCATAATATAAACCTAACAAATGAACTTAACATCTTATAAGATTTACTTCTTTACCCTCAGTGTTTAATTTTGCAAAGATTTCACTGTTTGGATGTGTTTCTCTATTGAAGTCTGTTTGTGTGCGCATTCAGCTGAGATAAGGCTGTTTCCGGATTTTTTTAATTTTTCTGCTGTCCCATAACATAAACCTCACAAATGAAGTTAACATCTTAAAAGATTTAGTTCTGTACCCTCAGTGTTTGATTTTGCAATGATTTCACTGTTTGGATGTGTTTTTCTATTGAAGTCTGTTTGTGTGCGCATTCAGCTGAGATAAGGCTGTTTCCGGATTTTTTTAATTTTTCTTCTGTCCCATAACATAAACCTCACAAATGATGTTAACATCTTAAAATATTTAGTTCTGTATCCTCAGTGTTTGATTTTGCAATGGTTTCACTGTTGGGATGTGTTTTTCTACAAGTGTCTGTTTGTGTGCGCATTCAGCTGAGATAAGGCTGTTTACGGATTTTTTTAATTTTTCTGCTGTCCCATAACATAAACCTCACAAATGAAGTTAACATCTTAAAAGATTTAGTTCTGTACACTCACTGTTTGATTTTGCATTGATTTCACTGTTTGGATGTGTTTTTCTATTGGTGTCTGTTTGTGTGCGCATACAGCTGAGATAAGGCTGTTTTCGGATTTTTTTCATTTTTCTACTTTCCCATAATATAAACCTAACAAATGAACTTAACATCTTATAAGATATACTTCTTTACCCTCAGTGTTTAATTTTGCAAAGATTTCACTGTTTGGATGTGTTTTTCTATTGGTGTCTGTTTGTGTGCGCATTCAGCTGAGATAAGGCTGTTTACGGATTTCTTTAATTTTTCTGCTGTCCCATAACATAAACCTCACAAATGAAGTTAACATCTTAAAAGATTTAGTTCTGTACACTCACTGTTTGATTTTGCATTGATTTCACTGTTTGGATGTGTTTTTCTATTGGTGTCTGTTTGTGTGCGCATTCAGCTGAGCTAAGGCTGTTTCCGGATTTTTTTCATTTTTCTGCTGTCCCATAACATAAACCTCACAAATGAAGTTAACATCTTAAAAGATTTAGTTCTGTACCCTCAGTGTTTGATTTTGCAAAGATTTCACTATTTGGATGTGTTTTTCTATTGGTGTATGTTTGTGTGCGCATACAGCTGAGATAAGGCTGTTTTCGGATTTTTTTCATTTTTCTACTTTCCCATAATATAAACCTAACAAATGAACTTAACATCTTATAAGATTTACTTCTTTACCCTCAGTGTTTAATTTTGCAAAGATTTCACTGTTTGGATGTGTTTCTCTATTGAAGTCTGTTTGTGTGCGCATTCAGCTGAGATAAGGCTGTTTCCGGATTTTTTAAATTTTTCTGCTGTCCCATAACATAAACCTCACAAATGAAGTTAACATCTTAAAAGATTTAGTTCTGTACACTCACTGTTTGATTTTGCAATGATTTCACTGTTTGGATGTGTTTTTCTATTGGTGTCTGTTTGTGCCCCATTGAGCTGAGATAAGGCTATTTTCGAAATGTTTTCATTTTTCTACTTTCCCATAATATAAACCTAACAAATGAACTTAACATCTTATAAGATATACTTCTTTACCCTCAGTGTTTAATTTTGCAAAGATTTCACTGTTTGGATGTGTTTTTCTATTGGTGTATGTTTGTGTGCGCATACAGCTGAGATAAGGCTGTTTTCGGATTTTTTTCATTTTTCTACTTTCCCATAATATAAACCTAACAAATGAACTTAACATCTTATAAGATATACTTCTTTACCCTCAGTGTTTAATTTTCCAAAGATTTCACTGTTTGGATGTGTTTTTCTATTGGTGTCTGTTTGTGTGCGCATTCAGCTGAGATAAGGCTGTTTACGGATTTTTTTCATTTTTCTGCTGTCCCATAACATAAACCTCACAAATGAAGTTAACATCTTAAAAGATTTAGTTCTGTACACTCACTGTTTGATTTTGCATTGATTTCACTGTTTGGATGTGTTTTTCTATTGGTGTCTGTTTGTGTGCGCATACAGCTGAGATAAGGCTGTTTTCGGATTTTTTTCATTTTTCTACTTTCCCATAATATAAACCTAACAAATGAACTTAACATCTTATAAGATTTACTTCTTTACCCTCAGTGTTTAATTTTGCAAAGATTTCACTGTTTGGATGTGTTTCTCTATTGAAGTCTGTTTGTGTGCGCATTCAGCTGAGATAAGGCTGTTTCCGGATTTTTTTAATTTTTCTGCTGTCCCATAACATAAACCTCACAAATGAAGTTAACATCTTAAAAGATTTAGTTCTGTACCCTCAGTGTTTGATTTTGCAATGATTTCACTGTTTGGATGTGTTTTTCTATTGAAGTCTGTTTGTGTGCGCATTCAGCTGAGATAAGGCTGTTTCCGGATTTTTTTAATTTTTCTTCTGTCCCATAACATAAACCTCACAAATGATGTTAACATCTTAAAATATTTAGTTCTGTATCCTCAGTGTTTGATTTTGCAATGGTTTCACTGTTGGGATGTGTTTTTCTACAAGTGTCTGTTTGTGTGCGCATTCAGCTGAGATAAGGCTGTTTACGGATTTTTTTAATTTTTCTGCTGTCCCATAACATAAACCTCACAAATGAAGTTAACATCTTAAAAGATTTAGTTCTGTACACTCACTGTTTGATTTTGCATTGATTTCACTGTTTGGATGTGTTTTTCTATTGGTGTCTGTTTGTGTGCGCATACAGCTGAGATAAGGCTGTTTTCGGATTTTTTTCATTTTTCTACTTTCCCATAATATAAACCTAACAAATGAACTTAACATCTTATAAGATATACTTCTTTACCCTCAGTGTTTAATTTTGCAAAGATTTCACTGTTTGGATGTGTTTTTCTATTGGTGTCTGTTTGTGTGCGCATTCAGCTGAGATAAGGCTGTTTACGGATTTCTTTAATTTTTCTGCTGTCCCATAACATAAACCTCACAAATGAAGTTAACATCTTAAAAGATTTAGTTCTGTACACTCACTGTTTGATTTTGCATTGATTTCACTGTTTGGATGTGTTTTTCTATTGGTGTCTGTTTGTGTGCGCATTCAGCTGAGCTAAGGCTGTTTCCGGATTTTTTTCATTTTTCTGCTGTCCCATAACATAAACCTCACAAATGAAGTTAACATCTTAAAAGATTTAGTTCTGTACCCTCAGTGTTTGATTTTGCAAAGATTTCACTATTTGGATGTGTTTTTCTATTGGTGTATGTTTGTGTGCGCATACAGCTGAGATAAGGCTGTTTTCGGATTTTTTTCATTTTTCTACTTTCCCATAATATAAACCTAACAAATGAACTTAACATCTTATAAGATTTACTTCTTTACCCTCAGTGTTTAATTTTGCAAAGATTTCACTGTTTGGATGTGTTTCTCTATTGAAGTCTGTTTGTGTGCGCATTCAGCTGAGATAAGGCTGTTTCCGGATTTTTTAAATTTTTCTGCTGTCCCATAACATAAACCTCACAAATGAAGTTAACATCTTAAAAGATTTAGTTCTGTACACTCACTGTTTGATTTTGCAATGATTTCACTGTTTGGATGTGTTTTTCTATTGGTGTCTGTTTGTGCCCCATTGAGCTGAGATAAGGCTATTTTCGAAATGTTTTCATTTTTCTACTTTCCCATAATATAAACCTAACAAATGAACTTAACATCTTATAAGATATACTTCTTTACCCTCAGTGTTTAATTTTGCAAAGATTTCACTGTTTGGATGTGTTTTTCTATTGGTGTCTGTTTGTGTGCGCATTCAGCTGAGATAAGGCTGTTTACGGATTTTTTTCATTTTTCTGCTGTCCCATAACATAAACCTCACAAATGAAGTTAACATCTTAAAAGATTTAGTTCTGTACCCTCAGTGTTTGATTTTGCAATGATTTCACTGTTTGGATGTGTTTTTCTATTGGTGTCTGTTTGTGTGCGCATTCAGCTGAGATAAGGCTGTTTCCGGATTTTTTTAATTTTTCTTCTGTCCCATAACATAAACCTCACAAATGATGTTAACATCTTAAAATATTTAGTTCTGTATCCTCAGTGTTTGATTTTGCAATGGTTTCACTGTTGGGATGTGTTTTTCTACAAGTGTCTGTTTGTGTGCGCATTCAGCTGAGATAAGGCTGTTTACGGATTTTTTTCATTTTTCTGCTGTCCCATAACATAAACCTCACAAATGAAGTTAACATCTTAAAAGATTTAGTTCTGTACACTCACTGTTTGATTTTGCATTGATTTCACTGTTTGGATGTGTTTTTCTATTGGTGTCTGTTTGTGTGCGCATACAGCTGAGATAAGGCTGTTTTCGGATTTTTTTCATTTTTCTACTTTCCCATAATATAAACCTAACAAATGAACTTAACATCTTATAAGATATACTTCTTTACCCTCAGTGTTTAATTTTGCAAAGATTTCACTGTTTGGATGTGTTTTTCTATTGGTGTCTGTTTGTGTGCGCATTCAGCTGAGATAAGGCTGTTTACGGATTTCTTTAATTTTTCTGCTGTCCCATAACATAAACCTCACAAATGAAGTTAACATCTTAAAAGATTTAGTTCTGTACACTCACTGTTTGATTTTGCAATGATTTCACTGTTGGGATGTGTTTTTCTACAAGTGTCTGTTTGTGTGCGCATTCAGCTGAGATAAGGCTGTTTACGGATTTTTTTCATTTTTCTGCTGTCCCATAACATAAACCTCACAAATGAAGTTAACATCTTAAAAGATTTAGTTCTGTACACTCACTGTTTGATTTTGCATTGATTTCACTGTTTGGATGTGTTTTTCTATTGGTGTCTGTTTGTGTGCGCATACAGCTGAGATAAGGCTGTTTTCGGATTTTTCCCATAATATAAACCTAACAAATGAACTTAACATCTTATAAGATATACTTCTTTACCCTCAGTGTTTAATTTTGCAAAGATTTCACTGTTTGGATGTGTTTTTCTATTGGTGTCTGTTTGTGTGCGCATTCAGCTGAGATAAGGCTGTTTACGGATTTCTTTAATTTTTCTGCTGTCCCATAACATAAACCTCACAAATGAAGTTAACATCTTAAAAGATTTAGTTCTGTACACTCACTGTTTGATTTTGCATTGATTTCACTGTTTGGATGTGTTTTTCTATTGGTGTCTGTTTGTGTGCGCATTCAGCTGAGATAAGGCTGTTTCCGGATTTTTTTCATTTTTCTGCTGTCCCATAACATAAACCTCACAAATGAAGTTAACATCTTAAAAGATTTAGTTCTGTACCCTCAGTGTTTGATTTTGCAATGATTTCACTGTTGGGATGTGTTTTTCTACAAGTGTCTGTTTGTGTGCGCATTCAGCTGAGATAAGGCTGTTTACGGATTTTTTTCATTTTTCTGCTGTCCCATAACATAAACCTCACAAATGAACTTAACATCTTATAAGATATACTTCTTTACCCTCAGTGTTTGATTTTGCAATGATTTCACTGTTTGGATGTGTTTTTCTATTGAAGATTGTTTGTGTGCGCATTCAGCTGAGATAAGGCTGTTTCCGGATTTTTTTAATTTTTCTTCTGTCCCATAACATAAACATCACAAATGAAGTTAACATCTTAAAATATTTAGTTCTGTATCCTCAGTGTTTGATTTTGCAATGGTTTCACTGTTGGGATGTGTTTTTCTACAAGTGTCTGTTTGTGTGCGCATTCAGCTGAGATAAGGCTGTTTCCGGATTTTTTTCATTTTTCTGCTGTCCCATAACATAAACCTCACAAATGAAGTTAACATCTTAAAAGATTTAGTTCTGTACCCTCAGTGTTTGATTTTGCAATGATTTCACTGTTTGGATGTGTTTTTCTATTGGTGTCTGTTTGTGTGCGCATACAGCTGAGATAAGGCTGTTTTCGGATTTTTTTCATTTTTCTACTTTCCCATAATATAAACCTAACAAATGAACTTAACATCTTATAAGATATACTTCTTTACCCTCAGTGTTTAATTTTGCAAAGATTTCACTGTTTGGATGTGTTTTTCTATTGGTGTATGTTTGTGTGCGCATACAGCTGAGATAAGGCTGTTTTCGGATTTTTTTCATTTTTCTACTTTCCCATAATATAAACCTAACAAATGAACTTAACATCTTATAAGATTTACTTCTTTACCCTCAGTGTTTAATTTTGCAAAGATTTCACTGTTTGGATGTGTTTCTCTATTGAAGTCTGTTTGTGTGCGCATTCAGCTGAGATAAGGCTGTTTCCGGATTTTTTAAATTTTTCTGCTGTCCCATAACATAAACCTCACAAATGAAGTTAACATCTTAAAAGATTTAGTTCTGTACACTCACTGTTTGATTTTGCAATGATTTCACTGTTTGGATGTGTTTTTCTATTGGTGTCTGTTTGTGCCCCATTGAGCTGAGATAAGGCTATTTTCGAAATGTTTTCATTTTTCTACTTTCCCATAATATAAACCTAACAAATGAACTTAACATCTTATAAGATATACTTCTTTACCCTCAGTGTTTAATTTTGCAAAGATTTCACTGTTTGGATGTGTTTTTCTATTGGTGTCTGTTTGTGTGCGCATTCAGCTGAGATAAGGCTGTTTACGGATTTTTTTCATTTTTCTGCTGTCCCATAACATAAACCTCACAAATGAAGTTAACATCTTAAAAGATTTAGTTCTGTACCCTCAGTGTTTGATTTTGCAATGATTTCACTGTTTGGATGTGTTTTTCTATTGGTGTCTGTTTGTGTGCGCATTCAGCTGAGATAAGGCTGTTTCCGGATTTTTTTAATTTTTCTTCTGTCCCATAACATAAACCTCACAAATGATGTTAACATCTTAAAATATTTAGTTCTGTATCCTCAGTGTTTGATTTTGCAATGGTTTCACTGTTGGGATGTGTTTTTCTACAAGTGTCTGTTTGTGTGCGCATACAGCTGAGATAAGGCTGTTTTCGGATTTTTTTCATTTTTCTACTTTCCCATAATATAAACCTAACAAATGAACTTAACATCTTATAAGATATACTTCTTTACCCTCAGTGTTTAATTTTGCAAAGATTTCACTGTTTGGATGTGTTTTTCTATTGGTGTCTGTTTGTGTGCGCATTCAGCTGAGATAAGGCTGTTTACGGATTTCTTTAATTTTTCTGCTGTCCCATAACATAAACCTCACAAATGAAGTTAACATCTTAAAAGATTTAGTTCTGTACACTCACTGTTTGATTTTGCAATGATTTCACTGTTGGGATGTGTTTTTCTACAAGTGTCTGTTTGTGTGCGCATTCAGCTGAGATAAGGCTGTTTACGGATTTTTTTCATTTTTCTGCTGTCCCATAACATAAACCTCACAAATGAACTTAACATCTTATAAGATATACTTCTTTACCCTCAGTGTTTGATTTTGCAATGATTTCACTGTTTGGATGTGTTTTTCTATTGAAGTCTGTTTGTGTGCGCATTCAGCTGAGATAAGGCTGTTTCCGGATTTTTTTAATTTTTCTTCTGTCCCATAACATAAACCTCACAAATGAAGTTAACATCTTAAAATATTTAGTTCTGTATCCTCAGTGTTTGATTTTGCAATGGTTTCACTGTTGGGATGTGTTTTTCTACAAGTGTCTGTTTGTGTGCGCATTCAGCTGAGATAAGGCTGTTTCCGGATTTTTTTAATTTTTCTGCTGTCCCATAACATAAACCTCACAAATGAAGTTAACATCTTAAAAGATTTAGTTCTGTACCCTCAGTGTTTGATTTTGCAATGATTTCACTGTTTGGATGTGTTTTTCTATTGGTGTCTGTTTGTGTGCGCATTCAGCTGAGATAAGGCTGTTTACGGATTTCTTTAATTTTTCTGCTGTCCCATAACATAAACCTCACAAATGAAGTTAACATCTTAAAAGATTTAGTTCTGTACACTCACTGTTTGATTTTGCATTGATTTCACTGTTTGGATGTGTTTTTCTATTGGTGTCTGTTTTGTGTGCGCATTCAGCTGAGATAAGGCTGTTTCCGGATTTTTTTAATTTTTCTGCTGTCCCATAACATAAACCTCACAAATGAAGTTAACATCTTAAAAGATTTAGTTCTGTACACTCACTGTTTGATTTTGCATTGATTTCACTGTTTGGATGTGTTTTTCTATTGGTGTCTGTTTGTGTGCGCATACAGCTGAGATAAGGCTGTTATCGGATTTTTTTCATTTTTCTACTTTCCCATAATATAAACCTAACAAATGAACTTAACATCTTATAAGATATACTTCTTTACCCTCAGTGTTTAATTATGCAAATATTTCACTGTTGGGATGTGTTTTTCTACAAGTGTCTGTTTGTGTGCGCATTCAGCTGAGATAAGGCTGTTTCCGGATTTTTTAAATTTTTCTGCTGTCCCATAACATAAACCTCACAAATGAAGTTAACATCTTAAAATATTTAGTTCTGTACACTCACTGTTTGATTTTGCAATGATTTCACTGTTTGGATGTGTTTTTCTACAAGTGTCTGTTTGTGTTCGCATTCAGCTGAGATAAGGCTGTTTTCTGATTTTTTTTTTTCATTTTCTACTGTCCCATAACATAAACCTCACAAATAAAGTTAACATCTTATAAGATATACTAATGTACCCTCGTCGTTCCGCTCGTCTTGGGACCCCAAACGACATATGAAATATTCACACTCCTGCGACCTGTAGTTCCTCTTTCACTCTGGCCAAAAGGGTCTAACCCTGGATTTCCACTGGACGCGGAACGGCCGCGGAACGGTAGCCGTTGCTAATCGCTTCCATTCTAATCAATGTGAGCATTCCCACCGGCCGCACTGCGGCCCGGATCAGCAGCGGCCCAGAAGCGGCTCGCCGCGCCGCAGCGCTATCGATAGGAATCAGTTCTATTTTTTCCGTTGCCGCTGCTGAACCTCGTAAATTTCAACGAAGCAGATCGCACAAGACAGGAAGTCCGACACAGTATCAAAGTAAAACACTTCCGCCCCCCTTTCAAAATAAAACACAATACACAGGTCACAACTTCACCTCAACGTTACGGTGCTCCCAGGTCAACAGTCATTTGATCCGAGGGTCTCGGAGACAATGGACGACGAGAGACTGATTATGGAAGTGGAGAAATGAAAGAGCTGTGTTGTTGTTGTTTCCTTTATACACACAGTCTATCGCGGGATCTCGCGTCCGTTCGAGATTATCGCGCGATCTTCCGTGAATACCGCTGGCTCCCAAGGCTCCGCGCCGCTGCCGTAACGCGCCCGGTGGGGATTGACGTTTGGGAGAGGACGAAGCAGAACCGTGCCGCGGCCTTTCCGCGGCCGTTCCGCGGCCGTTCCGTGTCCAGTGGAAATCCAGGGTAAGACTGTATAGAGTCTGACATGACCTGATTTTCAGTTTTTGGATACAGGACTTTGGGCTTTTTTCCCCCGGCCAAAAAAAACTGCCAAAAACACAGTCTGTAAAATTCAAACGTAAGAAAGGTGGGAAACTGTCTTTTCTTCAATAATTCCTAAAGGCAATGAGCCCGGAGGCTGATTTCTCCGTATGTGTATCAGGGACTCCTGGCTGATCCAGGGTGCCGAGTTTCAGACCTGTGCAACCTTTGGAAAGGTCAAAGGTCAGCCGCTCTGGTGTGTTTTTTGTAATAATTCCTAAAGGCATTGAGCCAGGAGTCTGATTTTTCCGTATGTGTATCAGGGATTTAGGCTTATCCCGGGTGCAGAGTTTCAGACCTGTGCAACCTTGGGAAAGGTCAATGGTCAGCCGTTCGGGTGTGTTTTTTGTAATAATTCCTAAAGGCATTCAGCCAGTGGTCTGATTTTTCCGTATCTGTATCAGGGACTAAGGCTTATCCAAGGTGCCAAGTTTCAGACCCGTGCAACCTTTGGAAAGGTCAAAGGTCAGCCATTCGGGTGTGTTTTTTGTAATAATTCCTAAAGGCATTGAGCCAGGAGTCTGATTTTTCCGTATGTGTATCAGGGATTTAGGCTTATCCCGGTAGCCGAGTTTCAGACCTGTGCAACCTTCGGAAAGGTCAATGGTCAGCCGTTCGGGTGTGTTTTTTGTAATAATTCGTAAAGGCATTGAGCCAGGAGTCTGATTTTTCCGTATGTGTATCAGGGATTTAGGCTTATCCCGGGTGCAGAGTTTCAGGCCTGTGCAACCTTCGGAAAGGTCAATGGTCAGCCGTTCGGGTGTGTTTTTTGTAATAATTCCTAAAGGCATTGAGTCAGGAGTCTGATCTTTCCGTATGTGTATCAGGGATTTAGGCTTATCCCCGGTGCAGAGTTTCAGACCTGTGCAACCTTCGGAAAGGTCAATGGTCAGCCGTTCGGGTGTGTTTTTTGTAATAATTCCTAAAGGCATTCAGCCAGTGGTCTGATTTTTCCGTATCTGTATCAGGGACTAAGGCTTATCCAGGGTGCCAAGTTTCAGACCTGTGCAACCTTTGGAAAGGTCAAAGGTCAGCCGTTCGGGTGTGTTTTTTGTAATAATTCCTAAAGGCCTTAAGCCAGGAGTCTGATTTTTCCGTATGTGTATCAGGGACTAAAGCTTATCCCGGTTGCCGAGTTTCAGACCTGTGCAACCCTCGGAAAGGTCAATGGTCAGCCGTTCGGGTGTTTTTTTTGTAATAATTCCTAAAGGCATTGAGCCAGGAGTCTGATTTTTCCGTATGTGCATCAGGGACTAAGGCTAAGAGAGGAACCTCTTTTGAGCGTTTCTTAATCGTGCATTAATATTTTGAAGGATGTTCCTTCCTCAGGTTCGTTTGGATCCTCGGTTGGAAAGAATGGAGGAGGCAATGTTGAGTTTGAGCAAAGCAGTGCATGTTTATTCTTGAGTTACAAGTGGCACAGAGCACCAAGTGTAACCCGAGAGTCGCAGCTGGAGTCTCAGTCCGGTGCGGAATTCTGTGTATATTATAGCTGTCCTAGGGGGTCGTCTGAGTCGTGTGAGTCATGTCCTTATAAGGAGTCGTTTTGTCTGTTCGGGCTGATCTGGCAGTCAGTCATGTGGTGTTATGCAAATCTTGTGGCACCAGTGTAGTGCAGTTAAAGCGTAGTTAAAGTCGTTTAAGGGAGTGAAAACAAGATATGAGACTGGTACATCTGGTAAACAAAATATGTAAGTCATGTCAGAGGAAAATACTGTCTTCAATTAATATGTAAGTCATGTCAGAGGAAAAATACTGTCTTCAATTTGTAGTATCTCCTAATAAGCAGGTTTGAGGATCTAATGGGAGATGTAGTCCTAGGAGTTTTGTCATGATGCCAGAGAAATCATGCCAGAATGTGTTAAGTTTTGTGCATAACCAAGTGCAGTGTAGGAATGAACCCTCTTCTATACTACATCTAAAGCACAGGTTGGATATCTCAGGTTTATATTTATGTAATTTCTGTGGCGTAAGATAGGTTTGATGAAGAAAGTTATAATAAGTCAGCCTGTATCTAGAATTAAGAGTGGCAGTTAGACTTTTTTGACACAATTCAGCCCAGAGCTCTGTACCCATTGTCACACCCAAGTCCGACTCCCATTTCTCCCTTGATTTATGTAAACCTGGTTTTGGAGCATCATCCATCAAGAGGGAGTAGACTTTTGCAATAAGACGGGGTGCGTTACCCTCCTGAAGCAGTTTTTCCAGATCGCTGAGCATGGGTAAAGTCATTTCAGATCCCAAAACAGATTTAAGAAATGATCTTAACTGTAAATAACAAAAAAAGTTTCTACTGGACAGATCATATTTCCTCCTTAGGTCCTCAAAAGACATCAGGCATCCATCCTTATAACAGTCCTCCAAATGATGAATCCCTTTCTGGTGCCACGTTTCCAGGATCTTATTATCCACTGACATAGGTATGAGTTCGTTCTGTTTCAATGGTGTCCTGGGTGAAATATATTTTTTAGTCCAGTATTTTTCCGGACTTCATGCCATGTTTTGATGATATGGGTCAAAACAGGGTTGTCAGTTCTTCTGGAGATGGTTGTAGGTGTCCATTTATAGCTGAAGTCTGCAGGAACCTTTTCTTTAACAGCATACATTCCAATTGAAACCCAAGGTGGGACATTTTCCCTTTCAAATAAAAAAGAAACAAGTCGCATCTGGGCAGCCAAATAATGCTTTTCAAGGTTAGGCAGTCGAAGACCCCCCAGTTTATAATCCCATGTAAGTTTTTCCATTGAAACCCTTGGAGTCTTACCATTCCATATGAATTGTCTAATATGTTTATTCAGGTTTTTAAAAAAGCTGGATGGCACTGGGATTGGTAAGGACTGAAAGAGGTACTGCAGCCTTGGTAATATATTCATTTTAATGCAATTTATTCGGCCGATCAAAGTGATAGGTAAGCTCATCCATTTCTGTAAATCCTCTATTATTCGACTAACTAGTGGTGAGTAGTTGAGTTTGTACACATTTTTAAGGTTGTTATCCACCATAATTCCAAGGTATCTTATCCCGCTTGGAGACCATTTAAATGGACCTCTTTGCTGATGTTCAGTGTAGTCAAAATTTGAAAGTGGAAGAATTTCACATTTATCGTAATTTACCTTATATCCAGAGACATATCCAAATGCATGCAAAACGGTTTTCAATTTAGCAAGGGAATCAGATGGTTTTGTTAAATACAGAATTATATCATCTGCCATCAGATTGATTTTATGTATCGTCTGGTCCACTTTCACACCTTTTATCTCTGAATCGTGTCTGATTGTCTCGGCCAGAGGTTCAATAGCTATAACGAAAAGCCCAGGGGATAAGGGACACCCTTGTCTGCTCGATCTACTGAGGGGGAAGACAGTGGACATTTGTCCATTAGTAATTATTCTGGCCTGTGGATTCTTATACAGCATTCTGACCCAATTAATAAAATAGGAGCCAAATCCAAATTTAGATAGAACCTTGAATAGATAGGGCCACTCAAGCCTATCAAAGGCCTTTTCCGCGTCCAGCGTAACGGCTATACTAGGTTCAGTACTGGAGGTTGCCATATGAATAACGTTAAGTAACCTACACATGTTATTGGCAGAGGATCTCTTCTGGATAAAGCCAACCTGGTCTCGGTTTATCAATTTTGGTAAGAATTCACTCAACCTGTTTGCTATAGCTTTAGAAAACAATTTATAATCCGCATTCAAGAGTGAAATTGGTCGGAAAGAGGAGCATTTTAAGGGGTCTTTGTTTTTTTTATGGATCACTGTAATTATAGCCATTGAAAATGAATCAGGGAGGCTTTGTGTTTTAGATGCTAGATTAATTACATCCATAAGGAGAGGTATAAGCAAATCCTTAAACTCTTTATAAAATTCGGGGGGAAACCCATCCTCCCCTGGTGATTTATTAGATTGCAGCGTTGCTAGAGCGTTTTCGATCTCTTTGGAGGTAAATGGTGAATCTAAATACCTCTGGTCGTCTTGACTCAGTTTAGGCAAATCAATATTATTTAAGAATGTATCTATTGTGGACAGATCTTCTGGTGATTCCGACTTGTATAAATTAACATAAACTTTTTAAAAGTTTCATTTATTTCTTTTGGGTTCTGTGTAATACAGCCATGTTCGTCTTCAATTTGGTTAATTGTTTTTGAACTCTCCTCTTTCTTTAATTGCCAGGATAGGACTTTATGAGCCTTCTCCCCCAGTTCGTAGTACCTTTGTTTCGTTCTCAAAATGTCTTTCTCAGCCCTATAAGTGCATAGTGTATTATACTTGAGTTTTCTTTTTACCAATAAACTGTATATCTTCTTATCCCTATGTTGCTGAAAGTCTTTTTCCAGCCCAAGAATTTCTTTTTCAAATTGTTCCACTTCTGCTACATATGATTTTTTAAGTCCTTTTGTATATGAGATTATTTGTCCTCTTAAATAAGCTTTTAATGTATCCCATAGTATGAAACTATTAGGGGAAGAAGGACAGTTTGTTTCACAGAATAGTTTGATTTGATCCCTGACAAATTTACAGAAGTCAGGGACCTGTGTATCAGGGATTTAGGCTTATCCCGGGTGCAGAGTTTCAGGCCTGTGCAACCTTCGGAAAGGTCAATGGTCAGCCGTTCCGGTGTGTTTTTTGTAATAATTCCTAAAGGCATTGAGTCAGGAGTCTGATCTTTCCGTATGTGTATCAGGGATTTAGGCTTATCCCCGGTGCAGAGTTTCAGAACTGTGCAACCTTCGGAAAGGTCAATGGTCAGCCGTTCAGGTGTGTTTTTTGTAATAATTCCTAAAGGCATTGAGCCAGGAGTCTGATTTTTCCGTATGTGTATCAGGGATTTAGGCTTATCCCGGATGCAGAGTTTCAGACCTGTGTAACCTTCGGAAAGGTCAATGGTCAGCCGTTCGGGTGTGTTTTTTGTAATAATTCCTAAAGGCATTGAGTCAGGAGTCTGATTTTTCCGTATGTGTATCAGGGACTAAGGCTAATCTAGGGTGCCGAGTTTCAGACCTGTGTAACCTTCGGAAAGGTCAAAGGTCAGCCGTTTAGATTCAAGATTCAAGATTCAAGATTCAAGATTTCTTCATTGTCATACTAACACACATTAGACATGAGGTCAGAACGAAAATCAGTCTCTCCAGAACCCGGTCGGCCCAGCAATAAGAAGAATAAGAAAATAAGAAATAAGAACCAACAGTTTAACTTAACAAAATATAAATTAAAAGAGATCAAAACTTTAAACCTCTGGAGGTAAGGTGCTGTGCAAAAAAGAATTTGGTTCAAGGGTGTGTACGGTACTGGGGGCATGTGCAAAGTACAGTACGTGGGGGGTGGGGGCAGCAGGGCTATGGGGTTACAGAGAGTTAAGGAGTCTGACAGCTCCAGGGAAGAAGCTGTTCCTCAGTCTCGTAGTGCTGCTCTTGATGCTCCGTAGCCTCCTGCCTGAGGGGAGGGGGGTGAACAGTGTGTGTGCCGGGTGAGTGGGATCTCTCATGATGCAGGTAGCCCTTTTCCTGCATCTGGAGGTGAAGATGTCCGTGATGGTGGGGAGGCTGCTGCCCACGGTTCTCTGTGCAGCTTTCACCACTCTGCTGCAGAGCAGCTGCCGTGCCACACAGTGATGCAGGAGCACAGGACACTCTCCACTACACATCTGTAGAAGGTGATAAGGGCTGACCTTCCTAGTCCAGCGCGTCTCAGCCTCCTGAGGGGAGGATGGGGGGGATGTCTGCTCTGATGTTTAGGTGTGTTTTTTGTAATAATTCCTAAAGGCATTAAGCCAGGAGTCTGATTTTTCCGTATGTGTACAGGGACTAAGGCTGATCGAGGGTATTTTAATCTTTTTTCTACTGTCCTATAATATGAAGTTAACATCTTATAAGGTATATTGATGTACCCTCAGTGTTTGAATTTATAATGATTTCACTGTTTGGATGTGTTTTTCTATTTGTGTCTGTTTTTGTGCGCATTCAGACACACCCGAACGGCTGACCTTTGACCTTTCCAAAGGTTGCACGGGTCTGAAACTGTTTCTACTGTCCCATAACATAAAACTCACAAATAAAGTTAACATCTTATAAGATATAGTTATATACCTTCAGTGTTTGATTTTGCAATGATTTCACTGTTTAAATGTGTTTTTCTATTTTTGTCTGTTTTTGTGCGCATTCAGCTGGAATACGACTGTTTTCTGATTTTTTTTCATTTTTCTACTGTCCCATAACATAAACCTCACAAATAAAGTTAACATCTTATAAGATATACTAATGTACCCTCGTCGTTCTGCTCGTCTTGGGACCCCAAACGACATATGAAATATTCACACTCCTGCGACCTGTAGAAATGTAGTCCCTCCAAAACTTCCACTCTGGCCAAAGAGTCTAAGACTGTATAGAGTCTGACATGACCTGATTTTCAGTTTTTGGACACAGGACTTTGGGCTTTTTTCCCCCTGGCCTAATAAGGTGGGAAACTGTCTTTTCTTCAATAATTCCTAAAGGCAATGAGCCCGGATGCTGATTTCTCCGTATGTGTATCAGGGACT
This sequence comes from Solea solea, assembly GCF_958295425.1. Taxonomy (NCBI): domain Eukaryota; kingdom Metazoa; phylum Chordata; class Actinopteri; order Pleuronectiformes; family Soleidae; genus Solea; species Solea solea. Next base: position 33,207 of record NC_081153.1, on the reverse strand, counting down.
CCTGGCTGATCCAGGGTGCCGCGTTTCAGACCCGTGCAACCTTTGGAAAGGTCAAAGGTCAGCCGCTGTGGTGTGTTTTTTGTAATAATTCCTAAAGGCATTAAGCCAGGAGTCTGATTTTTCCGTATGTGTATCAGGGACTAAGGCTAATCTAGGGTGCCGAGTTTCAGACCTGTGTAACCTTCGGAAAGGTCAAAGGTCAGCCGTTTAGGTGTGTTTATTGTAATAATTCCTAAAGGCATTGAGTCAGGAGTCTGATTTTTCCGTATGTGTATCAGGGACTAAAGCTTATCACGGTTGCCGAGTTTCAGACCTGTGCAACTTTCGGAAAAGGTCAATGGTCAGCCGTTCGGGTGTGTTTTTTGTAATAATTCCTAAAGGCATTAAGCCAGGAGTCTGATTTTTCCGTATGTGTATCAGGGACTAAGGCTAATCCAGGGTGCCGAGTTTCAGACCCGTGCAAGCTTTGGAAAGGTCAAAGGTCAGCCGTTCGGGTGTGTTTTTTGTAATAATTCCTAAAGGCATTGAGCCAGGAGTCTGATTTTTCCGTGTGTGTATCAGGGACTAAGGCTGATCCAGGGTGCCGAGTTTCAGACCTGTGCAACCTTCCGAAAGGTCAATGGTCAGCCGTTCGGGTGTGTTTTTTGTAATAATTCCTAAAGGCATTGAGCCAGGAGTCTGATTTTTCCGTATGTGTATCAGGGACTAAGGCTAATCTAGGGTGCCGAGTTTCAGACCTGTGTAACCTTCGGAAAGGTCAAAGGTCAGCCGTTTAGGTGTGTTTTTTGTAATAATTCCTAAAGGCATTAAGCCAGGAGTCTGATTTTTCCGTATGTGTATCAGGGACTAAGGCTGATCGAGGGTATTTTAATCTTTTTTCTACTGTCCTATAATATGAAGTTAACATCTTATAAGGTATATTGATGTACCCTCAGTGTTTGAATTTATAATGATATTACTGTTTGGATGTGTTTTTCTATTTGTGTCTGTTTTTGTGCGCATTCAGCAGGGATACGGCTGTTTTCGCAATTTTTTTCATTTTTCTACTGTCCCATAACATAAACCTCACAAATAAAGTTAAAATCTTATAAGATATAGTTATATACCTTCAGTGTTTGATTTTGCAATGATTTCCCTGTTTGGATGTGTTTTTCTATTCGTCTCTGTTTTTGTGTGCAGTAAGCTGGAATACGACTGTTTTCTGATTTTTTTTTTCATTTTTCTACTGTCCCATAACATAAACCTCACAAATAAAGTTAACATCTTATAAGATATTCTTCGGTACCCTCACTGTTTGATTTTGCAATGATTTCACTGTTTGGATGTGTTTTTCTATTTGTGTCTGTTTTTGTGCGCATTCAGCTGGAATACGACTGTTTTCTGATTTTTTTTCATTTTCTACTGTCCCATAACATAAACCTCACAAATAAAGTTAACATCTTATAAGATATACTAATGTACCCACGTCGTTCCGCTCTTCTTGGGACCCCAAACGACATATGAAATATTCACACTCCTGCGACCTGTAGAAATGTAGTTCCTCCAAAACTTCCACTCTGGCCAAAGAGTCTAAGACTGTATAGAGTCTGACATGACCTGATTTTCAGTTTTTGGACACAGGACTTTGGGCTTTTTTCCCCCTGGCCAAAAAAAACTGCCAAAAACACAGTCTGTAAAATTCAAACGTAAGAAAGGTGGGAAACTGTCTTTTCTTCAATAATTCCTAAAGGCAATGAACCCGGATGCTGATTTCTCCGTATGTGTATCAGGGACTAAGGCTAATCCAGGGTGTCGAGTTTCAGACCCGTGCAACCTTTGGAAAGGTCAAAGGTCAGCCGTTCGGGTGTGTTTTTTGTAATAATTCCTAAAGGCATTGAGCCAGGAGTCTGATTTTTCCGTGTGTGTATCAGGGACTAAGGCTGATCTAGGGTGCCGAGTTTCAGACCTGTGCAACCTTCGGAAAGGTCAAAGGTCAGCCGTTCGGGTGTGTTTTTTGTAATAATTCCTAAAGGCATTAAGCCAGGAGTCTGATTTTTCCGTATGTGTATCAGGGACTAAGGCTGATCGAGGGTATTTTAATCTTTTTTCTACTGTCCTATAATATGAAGTTAACATCTTATAAGGTATATTGATGTACCCTCAGTGTTTAAATTTATAATGATTTCACTGTTTGGATGTGTTTTTCTATTTGTGTCTGTTTTTGTGGGCATTCAGAAGGAATACGGCTGTTTTCGCAATTTTTTTCATTTTTCTACTGTCCCATAACATAAACCTCACAAATAAAGTTAAAATCTTATAAGATATAGTTATATACCTTCAGTGTTTGATTTTGCAATGATTTCACTGTTTGAATGTGTTTTTCTATTTTTGTCTGTTTTTGTGCGCATTCAGCTGGAATACGACTGTTTTCTGATTTTTTTTTCATTTTTCTACTGTCCCATAACATAAACCTCACAAATAAAGTTAACATCTTATAAGATATTCTTCGGTACCCTAAGTGTTTGATTTTGCAATGATTTCACTGTTTGGATGTGTTTTTCTATTTGTGTCTGTTTTTGTGCGCATTCAGTTGGAATACGACTGTTTTCTGATTTTTTTTCATTTTCTACTGTCCCATAACATAAACCTCACAAATAAAGTTAAGATATACTAATGTACCCTCGTCGTTCCGCTCGTCTTGGGACCCCAAACGACATATGAAATATTCACACTCCTGCGACCTGTAGAAATGTAGTTCCTCCAAAACTTCCACTCTGGCCAAAGAGTCTAAGACTGTATAGAGTCTGACATGACCTGATTTTCAGTTTTTGGACACAGGACTTTGGGCTTTTTCCCCCTGGCCAAAAAAAACTGCCAAAAAACACAGTCTGTAAAATTCAAACGTGAGAAAGGTGGGAAACTGTCTTTTCTTCAATAATTCCTAAAGGCAATGAGCCCGGATGCTGATTTCTCCGTATGTGTATCAGGGACTCCTGGCTGATCCAGGGTTTCAGACCCGTGCAACCTTTGGAAGGGTCAAAGGTCAGCCGCTGTGATGTGTTTTTTGTAATAATTCCTAAAGGCATTGAGTTAGGAGTCTGATTTTTCCGTATGTGTATCAGGGACTACGGCTGATCCAGGGTGCCGAGTTTCAGACCCGTGCAACCTTTGGAAAGGTCAAAGGTCAGCCGCTGTGGTGTGTTTTTTGTAATAATTCCTAAAGGCATTGAGTCAGGAGTCTGATTTTTCCGTATGTGTATCAGGGACTAAAGCTTATCCCGGTTGCCGAGTTTCAGACCTGTGCAACTTTCGGAAAAGGTCAATGGTCAGCCGTTCGGGTGTGTTTTTTGTAATAATTCCTAAAGGCATTAAGCCAGGAGTCTGATTTTTCCGTATGTGTATCAGGGACTAAGGCTAATCCAGGGTGCCGAGTTTCAGACCCGTGCAACCTTTGGAAAGGTCAAAGGTCAGCCGTTCGGGTGTGTTTTTTGTAATAATTCCTATAGGCATTGAGCCAGGAGTCTGATTTTTCCGTGTGTGTATCAGGGACTAAGGCTGACTAGGGTGCCGAGTTTCAGACCTGTGCAACCTTCGGAAAGGTCAATGGTCAGCCGTTCGGGTGTGTTTTTTGTAATAATTCCTTAAGGCATTGAGCCAGGAGTCTGATTTTTCCGTATGTGTATCACGGACTAAGGCTAATCTAGGGTGCCGAGTTTCAGACCTGTGTAACCTTTGGAATGGTCAAAGGTCAGCCGTTTAGATTCAAGATTAGGGACTAAGGCTGATCGAGGGTATTTTAATCTTTTTTCTACTGTCCTATAATATGAAGTTAACATCTTATAAGGTATATTGATGTACCCTCAGTGTTTGAATTTATAATGATTTCACTGTTTGGATGTGTTTTTCTATTTGTGTCTGTTTTTGTGCGCATTCAGACACACCCGAACGGCTGACCTTTGACCTTTCCAAAGGTTGCACGGGTCTGAAACTGTTTCTACTGTCCCATAACATAAACCTCACAAATAAAGTTAACATCTTATAAGATATAGTTATATACCTTCAGTGTTTGATTTTGCAATGATTTCACTGTTTGAATGTGTTTTTCTATTTTTGTCTGTTTTTGTGCGCATTCAGCTGGAATGCGACTGTTTTCTGATTTTTTTTCATTTTTCTACTGTCCCATAACATAAACCTCACAAATAAAGTTAACATCTTATAAGATATACTAATGTACCCTCGTCGTTCCGCTCGTCTTGGGACCCCAAACGACATATGAAATATTCACACTCCTGCGACCTGTAGAAATGTAGTTCCTCCAAAACTTCCACTCTGGCCAAAGAGTCTAAGACTGTATAGAGTCTTCAGTTTTTGGACACAGGACTGTGGGCTTTTTTCCCCCTGGCCAAAAAAAACTGCCAAAAACACAGTCTGTAAAATTCAAATGTAAGAAAGGTGGGAAACTGTCTTTTCTTCAATAATTCCTAAAGGCAATGAGCCCGGATGCTGATTTCTCCGTATGTGTATCAGGGACTCCTGGCTGATCCAGGGTGCCGAGTTTCAGACCCGTGCAACCTTTGGAAAGGTCAAAGGTCAGCCGCTGTGGTGTGTTTTTTGTAATAATTCCTAAAGGCATTGAGTCAGGAGTCTGATTTTTCCGTATGTGTATCAGGGACTAAAGCTTATCCCGGTTGCCGAGTTTCAGACCTGTGCAACTTTCGGAAAAGGTCAATGGTCAGCCGTTTGGGTGTGTTTTTTGTAATAATTCCTAAAGGCATTAAGCCAGGAGTCTGATTTTTCCGTATGTGTATCAGGGACTAAGGCTAATCCAGGGTGCCGAGTTTCAGACCTGTGCAACCTTCGGAAAGGTCAATGGTCAGCCGTTCGGGTGTGTTTTTTGTAATAATTCCTAAAGGCATTGAGCCAGGAGTCTGATTTTTCCGTATGTGTATCAGGGACTAAGGCTAATCTAGGGTGCCGAGTTTCAGACCTGTGTAACCTTCGGAAAGGTCAAAGGTCAGCCGTTTAGGTGTGTTTTTTGTAATAATTCCTAAAGGCATTAAGCCAGGAGTCTGATTTTTCCGTATGTGTATCAGGGACTAAGGCTGATCGAGGGTATTTTAATCTTTTTTCTACTGTCCTATAATATGAAGTTAACATCTTATAAGGTATATTGATGTACCCTCAGTGTTTAAATTTATAATGATTTCACTGTTTGGATGTGTTTTTCTATTTGTGTCTGTTTTTGTGCGCATTCAGAAGGAATACGGCTGTTTTCGCAATTTTTTTCATTTTTCTACTGTCCCATAACATAAACCTCACAAATAAAGTTAAAATCTTATAAGATATAGTTATATACCTTCAGTGTTTGATTTTGCAATGATTTCACTGTTTGAATGTGTTTTTCTATTTTTGTCTGTTTTTGTGCGCATTCAGCTGGAATACGACTGTTTTCTGATTTTTTTTCATTTTTCTACTGTCCCATAACATAAACCTCACAAATAAAGTTAACATCTTATAAGATATACTAATGTACCCTCGTCGTTCCGCTCGTCTTGGGACCCCAAACGACATATGAAATATTCACACTCCTGCGACCTGTAGAAATGTAGTTCCTCCAAAACTTCCACTCTGGCCAAAGAGTCTAAGACTGTATAGAGTCTTCAGTTTTTGGACACAGGACTGTGGGCTTTTTTCCCCCTGGCCAAAAAAAACTGCCAAAAACACAGTCTGTAAAATTCAAACGTAAGAAAGGTGGGAAACTGTCTTTTCTTCAATAATTCCTAAAGGCAATGAGCCCGGATGCTGATTTCTCCGTATGTGTATCAGGGACTAAAGCTTATCCCGGTTGCCGAGTTTCAGACCTGTGCAACTTTCGGAAAAGGTCAATGGTTAGCCGTTCGGGTGTGTTTTTTGTAATAATTCCTAAAGGCATTAAGCCAGGAGTCTGATTTTTCTGTATGTGTATCAGGGATTAAGGCTAATCCAGGGTGCCGAGTTTCAGACCCGTGCAACCTTTGGAAAGGTCAAAGGTCAGCCGTTCGGGTGTGTTTTTTGTAATAATTCCTAAAGGCATTAAGCCAGGAGTCTGGCCAAAGAGTCTAAGACTGTATAGAGTCTGACATGACCTGATTTTCAGTTTTGGACACAGGACTTTGGGCTTTTTTCCCCCTGGCCAAAAAAAACTGCCAAAAACACAGTCTGTAAAATTCAAACATAAGAAAGGTGGGAAACTGTCTTTTCTTCAATAATTCCTAAAGGCAATGAGCCCGGATGCTGATTTCTCCGTATGTGTATCAGGGACTCCTGGCTGATCCAGGGTGCTGAGTTTCAGATCTGTGCAACCTTTGGAAAGGTCAAAGGTCAGCCACTGTGGTGTATTTTTTGTAATAATTCCTAAAGGCATTGAGTCAGGAGTCTGATTTTTCCGTATGTGTATCAGGGACTAAAGCTTATCCCGGTTGCCGAGTTTCAGACCTGTGCAACTTTCGAAAAAGGTCAATGGTTAGCCGTTCGGGTGTGTTTTTTGTAATAATTCCTAAAGGCATTGAGCCAGGAGTCTGATTTTTCCGTGTGTGTATAGGGACTAAGGCTGATCCAGGGTGCCGAGTTTCAGACCTGTGCAACCTTCGGAAAGGTCAATGGTCAGCCGTTCGGGTGTGTTTTTTGTAATAATTCCTAAAGGCATTTAGCCAGGAGTCTGATTTTTCTGTATGTGTATCAGGGACTAAGGCTAATCCAGGGTGCTGAGTTTCAGACCCATGCAACCTTTTGGAAAGGTCAAAGGTCAGCCGTTCGGGTGTGTTTTTTGTAATAATTCCTAAAGGCATTAAGCCAGGAGTCTGATTTTTCCGTATGTGTATCAGGGACTAAGGCTGATCCAGGGTGTCGAGTTTCAGACCCGTGCAACCTTTGGAAAGGTCAAAGGTCAGCCGCTGTGGTGTGTTTTTTGTAATAATTCCTAAAGGCATTAAGCCAGGAGTCTGATTTTTCCGTATGTGTATCAGGGACTAAGGCTGATCGAGGGTATTTTAATCTTTTTTCTACTGTCCCATAATATGAAGTTAACATCTTATAAGGTATATTGATGTACACTCAGTGTTTAAATTTATATTGATTTCACTGTTTGTATGTGTTTTTCTATTTGTGTCTGTTTTTGTGCGCATTCAGCAGGGATACGGCTGTTTTCGGATTTTTTTCATTTTTTTATTGCCCATAACATAAAACTCAAAAATAAAGTTAACATCTTATAAGATATAGTTATATACCTTCAGTGTTTGATTTTGCAATGATTTCACTGTTTGGATGTGTTTTTCTATTTGTCTCTGTTTTTGTGTGCATTCAGCAGGGATACGGCTGTTTTCTGATTTTATTCATTTTTTTATTGTCCCATAACATAAACCTCACAAATAAAGTTAACATCTCATAAGATATAGTTATATACCTTCAGTGTTTGATTTTGCAATGATTTCACTGTTAAGATGTGTTTTTCTATTTGTGTCTGTTTTTGTGCGCATTCAGCTGGAATACGACTGTTTTCTGATTTTTTTTCATTTTCTACTGTCCCATAACATAAACCTCACAAATAAAGTTAACATCTTATAAGATATACTAATGTACCCTCGTCGTTCCGCTCGTCTTGGGACCCCAAACGACATATGAAATATTCACACTCCTGCGACCTGTAGAAATGTAGTTCCTCCAAAACTTCCACTCTGGCCAAAGAGTCTAAGACTGTATAGAGTCTTCAGTTTTTGGACACAGGACTGTGGGCTTTTTTCCCCCTGGCCAAAAAAAACTGCCAAAAACACAGTCTGTAAAATTCAAACGTAAGAAAGGTGGGAAACTGTCTTTTCTTCAATAATTCCTAAAGGCAATGAGCCCGGATGCTGATTTCTCCGTATGTGTATCAGGGACTAAAGCTTATCCCGGTTGCCGAGTTTCAGACCTGTGCAACTTTCGGAAAAGGTCAATGGTTAGCCGTTCGGGTGTGTTTTTTGTAATAATTCCTAAAGGCATTAAGCCAGGAGTCTGATTTTTCTGTATGTGTATCAGGGATTAAGGCTAATCCAGGGTGCCAAGTTTCAGACCCGTGCAACCTTTGGAAAGGTCAAAGGTCAGCCGTTCGGGTGTGTTTTTTGTAATAATTCCTAAAGGCATTAAGCCAGGAGTCTGGCCAAAGAGTCTAAGACTGTATAGAGTCTGACATGACCTGATTTTCAGTTTTGGACACAGGACTTTGGGCTTTTTTCCCCCTGGCCAAAAAAAACTGCCAAAAACACAGTCTGTAAAATTCAAACGTAAGAAAGGTGGGAAACTGTCTTTTCTTCAATAATTCCTAAAGGCAATGAGCCCGGATGCTGATTTCTCCGTATGTGTATCAGGGACTCCTGGCTGATCCAGGGTGCTGAGTTTCAGATCTGTGCAACCTTTGGAAAGGTCAAAGGTCAGCCACTGTGGTGTATTTTTTGTAATAATTCCTAAAGGCATTGAGTCAGGAGTCTGATTTTTCCGTATGTGTATCAGGGACTAAAGCTTATCCCGGTTGCCGAGTTTCAGACCTGTGCAACTTTCGAAAAAGGTCAATGGTTAGCCGTTCGGGTGTGTTTTTTGTAATAATTCCTAAAGGCATTGAGCCAGGAGTCTGATTTTTCCGTGTGTGTATAGGGACTAAGGCTGATCCAGGGTGCCGAGTTTCAGACCTGTGCAACCTTCGGAAAGGTCAATGGTCAGCCGTTCGGGTGTGTTTTTTGTAATAATTCCTAAAGGCATTTAGCCAGGAGTCTGATTTTTCTGTATGTGTATCAGGGACTAAGGCTAATCCAGGGTGCTGAGTTTCAGACCCATGCAACCTTTGGAAAGGTCAAAGGTCAGCCGTTCGGGTGTGTTTTTTGTAATAATTCCTAAAGGCATTAAGCCAGGAGTCTGATTTTTCTGTATGTGTATCAGGGATTAAGGCTAATCCAGGGTGCCAAGTTTCAGACCCGTGCAACCTTTGGAAAGGTCAAAGGTCAGCCGTTCGGGTGTGTTTTTTGTAATAATTCCTAAAGGCATTAAGCCAGGAGTCTGGCCAAAGAGTCTAAGACTGTATAGAGTCTGACATGACCTGATTTTCAGTTTTGGACACAGGACTTTGGGCTTTTTTCCCCCTGGCCAAAAAAAACTGCCAAAAACACAGTCTGTAAAATTCAAACGTAAGAAAGGTGGGAAACTGTCTTTTCTTCAATAATTCCTAAAGGCAATGAGCCCGGATGCTGATTTCTCCGTATGTGTATCAGGGACTCCTGGCTGATCCAGGGTGCTGAGTTTCAGATCTGTGCAACCTTTGGAAAGGTCAAAGGTCAGCCACTGTGGTGTATTTTTTGTAATAATTCCTAAAGGCATTGAGTCAGGAGTCTGATTTTTCCGTATGTGTATCAGGGACTAAAGCTTATCCCGGTTGCCGAGTTTCAGACCTGTGCAACTTTCGAAAAAGGTCAATGGTTAGCCGTTCGGGTGTGTTTTTTGTAATAATTCCTAAAGGCATTGAGCCAGGAGTCTGATTTTTCTGTATGTGTATCAGGGACTAAGGCTAATCCAGGGTGCTGAGTTTCAGACCCATGCAACCTTTGGAAAGGTCAAAGGTCAGCCGTTCGGGTGTGTTTTTTGTAATAATTCCTAAAGGCATTAAGCCAGGAGTCTGATTTTTCCGTATGTGTATCAGGGACTAAGGCTAATCCAGGGTGTCGAGTTTCAGACCCGTGCAACCTTTGGAAAGGTCAAAGGTCAGCCGCTGTGGTGTGTTTTTTGTAATAATTCCTAAAGGCATTAAGCCAGGAGTCTGATTTTTCCGTATGTGTATCAGGGACTAAGGCTGATCGAGGGTATTTTAATCTTTTTTCTACTGTCCTATAATATGAAGTTAACATCTTATAAGGTATATTGATGTACACTCAGTGTTTAAATTTATATTGATTTCACTGTTTGTATGTGTTTTTCTATTTGTGTCTGTTTTTGTGCGCATTCAGCAGGGATACGGCTGTTTTCGGATTTTTTTCATTTTTTTATTGCCCATAACATAAAACTCAAAAATAAAGTTAACATCTTATAAGATATAGTTATATACCTTCAGTGTTTGATTTTGCAATGATTTCACTGTTTGGATGTGTTTTTCTATTTGTCTCTGTTTTTGTGTGCATTCAGCAGGGATACGGCTGTTTTCTGATTTTATTCATTTTTTATTGTCCCATAACATAAACCTCACAAATAAAGTTAACATCTCATAAGATATAGTTATATACCTTCAGTGTTTGATTTTGCAATGATTTCACTGTTTGAATGTGTTTTTCTATTTTTGTCTGTTTTTGTGCGCATTCAGCTGGAATACGACTGTTTTCTGATTTTTTTTCATTTTTCTACTGTCCCATAACATAAACCTCACAAATAAAGTTAACATCTTATAAGATATACTAATGTCCCTTCGTCGTTCCGCTCGTCTTGGGACCCCAAACGACATATGAAATATTCACACTCCTGCGACCTGTAGAAATGTAGTTCCTCCAAAACTTCCACTCTGGCCAAAGAGTCTAAGACTGTATAGAGTCTTCAGTTTTTGGACACAGGACTGTGGGCTTTTTTCCCCCTGGCCAAAAAAAACTGCCAAAAACACAGTCTGTAAAATTCAAATGTAAGAAAGGTGGGAAACTGTCTTTTCTTCAATAATTCCTAAAGGCAATGAGCCCGGATGCTGATTTCTCCGTATGTGTATCAGGGACTAAAGCTTATCCCGGTTGCCGAGTTTCAGACCTGTGCAACTTTCGGAAAAGGTCAATGGTTAGCCGTTCGGGTGTGTTTTTTGTAATAATTCCTAAAGGCATTAAGCCAGGAGTCTGATTTTTCTGTATGTGTATCAGGGACTAAGGCTAATCCAGGGTGCCGAGTTTCAGACCCGTGCAACCTTTGGAAAGGTCAAAGGTCAGCCGTTCGGGTGTGTTTTTTGTAATAATTCCTAAAGGCATTAAGCCAGGAGTCTGGCCAAAGAGTCTAAGACTGTATAGAGTCTGACATGACCTGATTTTCAGTTTTTGGACACAGGACTTTGGGCTTTTTTCCCCCTGGCCAAAAAAAACTGCCAAAAACACAGTCTGTAAAATTCAAACGTAAGAAAGGTGGGAAACTGTCTTTTCTTCAATAATTCCTAAAGGCAATGAGCCCGGATGCTGATTTCTCCGTATGTGTATCAGGGACTCCTGGCTGATCCAGGGTGCTGAGTTTCAGATCTGTGCAACCTTTGGAAAGGTCAAAGGTCAGCCACTGTGGTGTATTTTTTGTAATAATTCCTAAAGGCATTGAGTCAGGAGTCTGATTTTTCCGTATGTGTATCAGGGACTAAAGCTTATCCCGGTTGCCGAGTTTCAGACCTGTGCAACTTTCGAAAAAGGTCAATGGTTAGCCGTTCGGGTGTGTTTTTTGTAATAATTCCTAAAGGCATTGAGCCAGGAGTCTGATTTTTCCGTGTGTGTATAGGGACTAAGGCTGATCCAGGGTGCCGAGTTTCAGACCTGTGCAACCTTCGGAAAGGTCAATGGTCAGCCGTTCGGGTGTGTTTTTTGTAATAATTCCTAAAGGCATTTAGCCAGGAGTCTGATTTTTCTGTATGTGTATCAGGGACTAAGGCTAATCCAGGGTGCCGAGTTTCAGACCCGTGCAACCTTTGGAAAGGTCAAAGGTCAGCCGTTCGGGTGTGTTTTTTGTAATAATTCCTAAAGGCATTAAGCCAGGAGTCAGATTTTTCCGTATGTGTATCAGGGACTAAGGCTAATCCAGGGTGTCGAGTTTCAGACCCGTGCAACCTTTGGAAAGGTCAAAGGTCAGCCGTTCGGGTGTGTTTTTTGTAATAACTCCTAAAGGCATTGAGCCAGGAGTCTGATTTTTCCGTGTGTGTATCAGGGACTAATGCTGATCCAGGGTGCCGAGTTTCAGACCTGTGCAACCTTCGGAAAGGTCAAAGGTCAGCCGTTCGGGTGTGTTTTTTGTAATAATTCCTAAAGGCATTAAGCCAGGAGTCTGATTTTTCCGTATGTGTATCAGGGACTAAGGCTGATCGAGGGTATTTTAATCTTTTTTCTACTGTCCTATAATATGAAGTTAACATCTTATAAGGTATATTGATGTACCCTCAGTGTTTAAATTTATATTGATTTCACTGTTTGGATGTGTTTTTCTATTTGTGTCTGTTTTTGTGCGCATTCAGCAGGGATACGGCTGTTTTCGCAATTTTTTTCATTTTTCTACTCTCCCATAACATAAACCAGACAAATAAAGTTAAAATCTTATAAGATATAGTTATATACCTTCAGTGTTTGATTTTGCAATGATTTCACTGTTTGGATGTGTTTTTCTATTTGTCTCTGTTTTTGTGTGCATTCAGCAGGGATACGGCTGTTTTCTGATTTTATTCATTTTTTTATTGTCCCATAACATAAACCTCACAAATAAAGTTAACATCTCATAAGATATAGTTATATACCTTCAGTGTTTGATTTTGCAATGATTTCACTGTGTGAATGTGTTTTTCTATTTTTGTCTGTTTTTGTGCGCATTCAGCTGGAATACGACTGTTTTCTGATTTTTTTTCATTTTTCTACTGTCCCATAACATAAACCTCACAAATAAAGTTAACATCTTATAAGATATACTAATGTACCCTCGTCGTTCCGCTCGTCTTGGGACCCCAAACGACATATGAAATATTCACACTCCTGCGACCTGTAGAAATGTAGTTCCTCCAAAACTTCCACTCTGGCCAAAGAGTCTAAGACTGTATAGAGTCTTCAGTTTTTGGACACAGGACTGTGGGCTTTTTTCCCCCTGGCCAAAAAAAACTGCCAAAAACACAGTCTGTAAAATTCAAATGTAAGAAACGTGGGAAACTGTCTTTTCTTCAATAATTCCTAAAGGCAATGAGCCCGGATGCTGATTTCTCCGTATGTGTATCAGGGACTCCTGGCTGATCCAGGGTGCTGAGTTTCAGACCCGTGCAACCTTTGGAAAGGTCAAAGGTCAGCCGCTGTGGTGTGTTTTTTGTAATAATTCCTAAAGGCATTGAGTCAGGAGTCTGATTTTTCTGTATGTGTATCAGGGACTAAAGCTTATCCCGGTTGCCGAGTTTTAGACCTGTGCAACTTTCGGAAAAGGTCAATGGTCAGACGTTTGGGTGTGTTTTTTGTAATAATTCCTAAAGGCATTAAGCCAGGAGTCTGATTTTTCCGTATGTGTATCAGGGACTAAGGCTGATCGAGGGTATTTTAATCTTTTTTCTACCGTCCTATAATATGAAGTTAACATCTTATAAGGTATATTGATGTACCCTCAGTGTTTGATTTTGCAATGATTTCACTGTTTGGATGTGTTTTTCTATTTGTCTCTGTTTTTGTGCGCATTCAGCATGGATACGGCTGTTTTCGCAATTTTTTTCATTTTTCTACTGTCCCATAACATAAACCTCACAAATAAAGTTAACATCTCATAAGATATAGTTATATACCTTCAGTGTTTGATTTTGCAATGATTTCACTGTTTGGATGTGTTTTTCTATTTGTCTCTGTTTTTGTGCGCATTCAGCAGGGATACGGCTGTTTTCTGATTTTTTTCATTTTTCTACTGTCCCATAACATAAACCTCACAAAGGGTGATTTAGATTTCTCTTTTGTTTATTCACTGCATTTTGTTGATTGATGATTGATTCATTTTTTTCACAACTGCCTAAAACCTTTGCACAGTACTGTGGACAGTAGAAAAAAATCCGAAACAGCCTTATCTCGGCTGGATGCGCACACAAACAGACACCAATAGAAAAACACATCCCAACAGTGAAATCATTGCAAAATCAAACACTGAGGGTACAGAAGTATATCTTATATGATGTTAACTTCATTAGTGAGGTTTATATTATGGGACAGTAGAAAAAAGAAAAAAATCCGAAAACAGCCTAACCTCAGCTGAATACGTCCAGTGAAAGTTAAATCATAAACTACTGATAAAAAATAAGGATTTTATACTTCATCAAAAAATGTTACCCTATTGTTTGTTGCAAAAAGTGAACTTTGACCCTATATTCCTCCAAAACGTATACAGTAAAAGTACTCCATACTACTAGTATATGAAGTATAAGTGGTACTGAGTTCAGTGAAAGTGAAATCATACACTACTAATACAAATTATGGATTTTAAACTTCATCAAAAACGGATGATCACACAGGTCATACAAAACATCTAGCTTATGTTTGATTTGATGTAATTATTTTACATGTAATCACTATAATATGATAGGGTTAGGGTTAGTTTTGATAAATTATTTAACCTTTTTCTTTTTCAGTACATTGTGACTGATGTTGATGAGGTCGAGGTCTTCAGCGTCTGAGGCTGTGTCTTTGACAGTCAGGATGCCCCAAACAAAGTGAAACATTGTGTTTACCTGTAATTGCACCTGTGTAAACAAAACCAGACTTTTGTTTGGGTTCACGTAGAGGGCAAGTCTTTGAAGTCCCTCAAGATGCCTGTTTCTTTTTTTTACTCAAAGGAGTGAATGTGTGTATGAGCCTCTTTGTAGGTGTAGGTGCCTGTGTATCATGTCGATTTGAACTTGATGTGAGAACAAGAAGTGCCTGGAGTTGCACATACACACAGATACACAGACACAGACACACACACACACACATTTATTCCTAAACCCACATTCACACCATACTCTGATATCCCTAAAATACAACCACATCATTTTAGCTTCAGATATTGATTGAATAGTGTGTTATATGATAATGAAAAATGTTGATATTCCCTGACAGTGGAAAATAACTTCACCTACACCAAATTTGAAGCAATTTGGTGTAAGATATCCTCAAAAAAAAATCCAAACGCACAAAGAATGCAGAGGATTAATCTGTTATGTTTTTATTACAAAAAATCTTGGAAGCGAACATTTCTGCCATGCATGTGTGGTGAAACAAAGGGGCAGTTTATTTCAACTACTACTGTAGCTTTAAGATAATTATCGACCATCGTCACACTCCAACGCAACGTAGTTCCCCACCACAGCAGCAGCGGATTAATATCCAAAACGTGAACAGGTTAGTGTCTGCTCAGCAGGTGGATGAACATGTAATGGAGTTGCAGCATCAGTCGCTGACCAAGGAATTACTGGGGAAGTTGGTGGTAGAGGGAGGCTATTGACATGTCACAGGAAGATGCTCAAAAATGTAGAGGTAAGTGAAATTTTACATTATTATAATGAGCTAAACAGCAGGCCATTGCTAAAATGTGTTCGTTAATTACAGTAACTACGTCTTTAACTACATACATACACATGCATTTAAACACACACGCATTAATCGAAATATAGTTAATACTAATATATGCACATGTAAATGTTCCATGCTCTTTTTTTTCTTTTTCGCTTTGCTGTTTTTTTCGAAAGTTTAGTGTTTAAATGCAGTCAGTATCCTATCTCTGAGATGGTGTTGTCTGCGACGTTACACGGGAGCCAGACTTGCTGTCTGAACAGTTCCACTGTGAGAACCGATGTCCTCTCACCCGAACCCGCAGCTGCAAAGCTCCCGTTTTCGCGGAACCGCTTGCTGTGTTTCGGCTGCGTCTTCGGTTGTGAGGACTGTGGGTCACATTGCTGATCTGTTCAGAGAGCTTCGCTGGTGCTGCTGCTGCACTGTCCTGTCTATTTAACAAGTAGGCTATACACTAAATCTATCCCTCTATTCTTAAAAATGAGGTCCACTCTGAATGTTGATACAGTGTGGGTGTTGTAATTATTATTTTTTTTTTATGACAGTCTTTTCCATTCTTACAACGCACAGTTAACGTGACTGGATTCTGCTTCATCCGGGGATGAAAGAGAGGCTGACCCTCAGGCTTTGGACACCTACAGTATTTAGTTGATGACAAACTGTTTCCTTAACCCTCAGGCTTCATTATGATTCATTTCCACTGTGTTAGTGCATATGGCACACTTTCTTGTAAGAAGGTCTCTTGGCAAATTGGAATTCAAATGAAAACATTTTATTAATAGATCAATAGAACACTGAACATTGTTTTCACCATACACTTGAGTATATGGCAGGAATGTTCACTCCCAAGAATTGTTGTCATAAAAGATTAATACTTTTGTCCTGCATCAGTCCTCCTCAAAACCACCAAATATTCAATCATTTCCATATTACAAATGTCCTCTTTTCAAATTAAGAGGGGAGGGAGTACATGTTTTAGCTGATGCTACACAAAACTAACAATGCTTCAAAGTTAATATTGTGGGTAATCTTTGACATATTCAAGACTGATTAAAAAAAATCTCCCAGCCACCCAACATTTGTCATATCTGTTGCCAGTACAACCCATGAAATGCTCATTTGTACTTGTCAGGAAGTCACTGCAGCTCTGACCTTGTAACCTAAATATGTTTCTGCTTCAAAATCACTTTGTTTCATACATGAGGCTAATGTCTGGCAGATTATACCAATCTTAGCCAATCTTCATCACTAAGTTTTATGTTAAATCCTGATTCCCATCTTTTTTTTTATGTATTTTGTAGCATTTTTTTTATATAGTCCCAATATAATTCTAATTGTGGTTTCTTTGTATGCGTTGATTATGATGATCTGGATCACACTATTCACTTCTCAGGAGGGGTCCATCCTGATCTCTTTCATATAGTAGTCTCTAAGTTGCAGGAATCCACAGAATTCATGATTGATTATCTAAATCCTTTTTTTCTGTCATATTTTGGAAACTCTCAAGCTGTCCATCTTTCACCAAAACACACCATGCTGTGATTCCCTTGGTTGTCCACTGTTTAAATCCTATATCGTACCTAGTCGGTGTAAAATTGCTATCATATTCAATAAATTAGTGTCTTTCTGTATCTTATATTTTTTTATTATGCTGAACCATATTTTGTATGTGAACATCGTGATTGTGTCTATTTGGTTTTGAATCTTCTTGTATGTTTCTTTATCCCCAATTATATTCTGTACTGGGTTTTCTCCAAACTCTTTTTCTATTTCATTTCACTGTGTCTGGTTTGCACCAACCTACAATATATCTCAATTGGGCCGCATGGTAGTATTCCTTTAATTTTGGAAGTCTCATCCCTCCTTCTTCTTTTGGCAGCTGGAGAGTTTCCAGTCTTATCGTGGGTCTTTTGCCACCCCAACTAAACTTTGATATCATTTTATTCCAGCTCATAAATTGGGGCTTGGGGGACCTCTACTGGTAGGGCTTGGAATAGGTATAAGGGTCAGGGTCAGCGAGTTGGCAGCACCCCGCTTTACCCGCAGGCTGTAGCAGAGAGCCCCCCTTACAGCAACAACTTTGGCAACAACTTATTTTAAAATAAATATATATAAATATATATATATATATATATATATAT
The DNA here is from genome assembly GCF_958295425.1 of Solea solea. NCBI lineage: Eukaryota > Metazoa > Chordata > Actinopteri > Pleuronectiformes > Soleidae > Solea > Solea solea. The sequence continues at coordinate 15,812 of NC_081153.1, read as the reverse complement.
ATGTTATAAAATCACGACAAACCCACACCATAACCCCCCAAACATTTATGACCTTCCCCAAAGTTTCATCTTGGAATGCCCATGGCATCCAATCAAATTCTTTTAGAGCCCAACAAATTAAATTCTTGTTGAAAACTGACTTTGACATATTATGTTGTCAAGAACTGAGACTGAACACAAGTAAAGAGTAACGGTATCCAGCATGTGGAACAAAGGTCTAAGTGTAATTTCTATTGGCGAAAGTAAAGCTGATGGTGGGATCTTTTTTCTAAAACTGGTGATGTCACTATTATTCGTAAAACGAATGATTTCCTAATTTAATTCCTTGTAGATTGCTCATGTTGGATTGTTTTTACCGAGGAGAAAAAATACGAACGATACACGTGTACACCTCTCATGAGAGAACAAACATTTTTCAACTTTTTAAAAGACTTAAAGAACCCCTATTGGTCGGATACAAAATTATTTTATGTGGCGACTTTAACACTGTCATCGATGTAAACGACAGAGTGAGCTCTAAAGTCTTGAAACTCAGCTCTGATGGTAATCGCTTGACTCAATTCAATTCTTATGTAGACTAATTGTGATCTTAACAAGTCCTGGCAAATTAAAGTAGGCACAAGCACCATGACGTCCAATCTGAAGCAGCATCCTGCAATTTGTCTTCTTATGTCATCACTTTTTTTCAAAGGATGTATGTTACAGTATTTTAAATAAAATACACATAATGGAAATATATTGGTACAAAATCTGAAGGAATTTTTCATCATCTCCAGAAAAGAGCATATTTCGTATTTTAAATATGTATTTTTTTTAATACATGTATCAGAAATACTTCCCATCCCTGCTTAGAGACATTACGTGAAGGTTGAAAATTGTGTTGCTTTAAATAAAACCCATAACATGAGAATGTGCTTAAATTGAAGCACAATATATAATGATTATGTATAGAAAATGCACTCTGATTTTCGCAGTTGAAGCACAAGAATCTGGATCTTTACAAAACAAATGTTATCTATCCGCAATTCCTATACTCCTATTCCAAATATGTTTGTGATTTAAACAGCATTTGTCTAGTGTAACATTAGTGATACTTTTGCAGTAGTATATTTATTGTGAGACACAATTATACATTTTTCCCAAATCTGTCCATGCCTCATCCATCTCTTCCTCTCCCTTCTTGTCTTCCTCCTCAGCACATGGAGAAGATCTCCATGCTGGCTTTCCATCCAGTTAAGATGCACAGCTGCTATGAGAAGGTGGTGAACCTGAGCCTTGAGGGTCTGCAGCAACAGTTTGACGTGAGCAGCCCGTCAGTGTTTGTCCAAAGGGCCCAGATCCCCATGAGAGAGGTGAAACCTCAACTACTGACTAACCAGTCTGATATAGGTTATTGGTTAACTGGTTAACACAATGGGAAGTTTCTATGAGAGCTAATCATTTTATTGACACTCATTATATTGCTTGATCATTTTCCTACACTGTAGCTCCTGTTTGACTAGAGTTTGTCAAATAGTTGAATGATGAGGTTCTGACTGTGGCATTGATCAAGGACACAGTAGAACTAAAGGCGAACATCTTTTGGCGGTTTGATAACTCAGTGGACAGTTAAACAGTTAAACATGCCACAATACAGACTGTGGACCTGGGTCCACATGTGATAAATAACATTATCACATTATTTCACGGGATATTCCTATATGAGTCAGTTTGTCTGGTGTTACATGCATGTATGTCACAAAGTTAGGTACAAAACTACAAATTGTGTTTTACTAGATGTTTGAGCAGATCCTTCATCAGAGTCTCGAGTCTCAGGGTACAGAGGAGCTGTGTAAGATCATCCAGCACTGCCAGGACAGAGTCATTAAGGTAATACACAAAGAAAACAGGCTTGTGCATCAAATTATTGCATCACATCTACATTAATATCTAATAATATTACACCTGGCATACTCCAGCCCTGGGAGTGAAACTTTTGGTCTGGCCTTGTTTTAGTGTTAAGGAAAATTCAGGTTCAACTTTATCAATTTATTAATTTTTGAGCAAGAGTCCAGGATACCGGGCTATTGCCCAGCTTAATCCCTTCTGTGCATCGTCCTCTGATATTTTCAAGCCTCAACTTGCCAGCTCCATGTTTATTTTTATTATATCAGAAAGTATGAGTGTGTGGATGAGCTAACTCATGCTTTTGAAGCATGATGATGGTCGCCACAGCGGTCGTCTTCCAGATAGAGATTAGATAGAAAATAAAAACTCCAAACTCAAGGAATAAACACTTGACTTTTGCGAGAACAGGTGAACGTCACATAGTGTACCCTGAGACATTATTGCTCTGGACCATAATCAAGTGGACTGATAAGAGATTACCGGCATCTTGTGAAATGTGCCAGTACACAAATAAAAGTGCCGTTTCTGTGTACTGGACAGTACCGGGCCACTTCTAGTTAATAATTGTACTGTAGTGACAGTGATGGTATTTTATGTACACTTAATGTCTCTTATGTGATGTTATTCTTTAACAAACAAGTGCACAATAAAAATTCACTGGGAATTCTAAACAGCACATTGCAATTTATTCAATTATTATCGGAGTATTGATCAGTAATACAGTGAAAATGAGAGGAAATGTTTAAGGTGTGCGCCCCTAAATGTTCTGCTTGCTCTCCTAAAACATTCAGTTATAGGGGGGGCTACTGTGCTCCTAGTAAGAAGTTAGTCTGGTGCCCTGCATACATTGTTCTAAAGGGTTTATGGTCTTAGTTCCTCTTCAGTAGAGCTGCATGTCCACAATGTAAATTTAATTTTACATTTAAATGCAGAGCTGTCAGTGTGTGATTGACAGCTCTGCATTTCATGTTTGCAAAGTTGCAGTTATAGGTGGATTTGTAGTGGACAAGCTATCAGTATCCATCCCTTCTCTTATAACTATGGTTGTTTCTGGTTTCAAAAACTAACATGGTGTTGCCCAAAATACTAAACTCCTACATTTAAACAGGGGAGTCTAGTGGCAACCCAAATAGTTGACACATCCCAACCTTATGAGAACCTGCCTCTCAAAATGGGTTATGGATTCATATTTTATCTCTGACAAATGGAATGTGAACTATGATGATGAAGGCATGACAATATTATAGCTATATCACGACATGAGACAAGATATGATCTTAGAATTTTGATATTGTCATATCGTGATCGGGTATTTGTGATGAATTTTCCTGGTTTGAGAATTTTGGAGAAAATCAAGCTCAAAAGTCAAGATTTTGACAATTATTTTGCAACAATTTGTGACTTTGCACTGCCCTGTAGTGGCCTAATATGATTTCACATGAAATATGTCACCTGCTTTGCATGCTACAGCTCCTTATTTTTCCAGTGATCCCCTATATGTCCATATCTACTTTGGACTATAGGAGAAAGTCCATCTCAAATATGAATGCTGACTGAATTCTATTGCAACCATTCCTGAATTTGCACTTCTCCCTACTGGCCGAAACGTGCATTTTTTTTAAGGTGGAATCGAAACTTAATGAAAATCGGAAGCGAATGCTGAAGGTGGCCCTACAGCGTCATCATGTCATTGTTCCCAATAGAATGAGTGCGCGAGTTTTTGTTTTTTTATGTTAATATAATGTCAATGTATTAATGATATAAATATAATGATGGTGATGATAACAATAATAATATTAACAGCGATAATAATAATAATATTAATAATAATGATATGATTACAACAATAATGTGTGCTGTGAAAGCAACATTTGTTGAAAAAAACATTGTAGAAATATTTTTTTGAAGTTTGATTATGACAAATAACCATACAGTTAACTGAACAAATGAAATTTACATCTTATAAGATATACTTCTGTACTCTCAGTGTTTGATTTTGCAATGATTTCACGGATGTGTTTTTCTATTGGTGTCTGTTTGTAAGCGCATTCTGCTGAGATATGGCTGTTTCCGGATTTTTTTAAATTTTTCTGCTGTCCCATAATATAAACCTCCCAAATGAAGTTAACATCTTAAAAGATTTAGTTCTGTACACTCACTGTTTGATTTTGCAAAGATTTAACTGTTGGGATGTGTTTTTCTATTGGTGTCTGTTTGTGTGCGCATTCAGCTGAGATAAGGCTCTTCCGGATTTTTTTAATTTTTCTGCTGTCCCATAACATAAACCTCACAAATGAAGTTAAGAACTTAAAAGATTTAGTTCTTTACCCTCAGTGTTTAATTTTGCAAAGATTTCACTGTTTGGATGTGTTTTTCTATTGGTGTCTGTTTGTGTGCGCATTCAGCTGAGATAAGGCTGTTTCCGGATTTTTTTAATTTTTCTGCTGTCCCATAACATAAACCTCACAAATGAAGTTAACATCTTAAAAGATTTAGGTCTGTACCCGTCCAATCTGAAGCAGCATCCTGCAATTTGTCTTCTTATGTCATCACTTTTTTTCAAAGGATGTATGTTACAGTATTTTAAATAAAATACACATAATGGAAATATATTGGTACAAAATCTGAAGGAATTTTTCATCATCTCCAGAAAAGAGCATATTTCGTATTTTAAATATGTATTTTCTTTAATACATGTATCAGAAATACTTCCCATCCCTGCTTAGAGACATTACGTGAAGGTTGAAAATTGTGTTGCTTTAAATAAAACCCATAACATGAGAATGTGCTTAAATTGAAGCACAATATATAATGATTATGTATAGAAAATGCACTCTGATTTTCGCAGTTGAAGCACAAGAATCTGGATCTTTACAAAACAAATGTTATCTATCCGCAATTCCTATACTCCTATTCCAAATATGTTTGTGATTTAAACAGCATTTGTCTAGTGTAACATTAGTGATACTTTTGCAGTAGTATATTTATTGTGAGACACAATTATACATTTTTCCCAAATCTGTCCATGCCTCATCCATCTCTTCCTCTCCCTTCTTGTCTTCCTCCTCAGCACATGGAGAAGATCTCCATGCTGGCTTTCCATCCAGTTAAGATGCACAGCTGCTATGAGAAGGTGGTGAACCTGAGCCTTGAGGGTCTGCAGCAACAGTTTGACGTGAGCAGCCCGTCAGTGTTTGTCCAAAGGGCCCAGATCCCCATGAGAGAGGTGAAACCTCAACTACTGACTAAACAGTCTGATATAGGTTATTGGTTAACTGGTTATTGGTTAACTGTTATTGGTTAACTGGTTCCACATGTGATAAATAACATTATCACATTATTTCACGGGATATTCCTATATGAGTCAGTTTGTCTGGTGTTACATGCATGTATGTCACAAAGTTAGGTACAAAACTACAAATTGTGTTTTACTAGATGTTTGAGCAGATCCTTCATCAGAGTCTCGAGTCTCAGGGTACAGAGGAGCTGTGTAAGATCATCCAGCACTGCCAGGACAGAGTCATTAAGGTAATACACAAAGAAAACAGGCTTGTGCATCAAATTATTGCATCACATCTACATTAATATCTAATAATATTACACCTGGCATACTCCAGCCCTGGAAGTGAAACTTTTGGTCTGGCCTTGTTTTAGTGTTAAGGAAAATTCAGGTTCAACTTTATCAATTTATTAATTTTTGAGCAAGAGTCCAGGATACCGGGCTATTGCCCAGCTTAATCCCTTCTGTGCATCGTCCTCTGATATTTTCAAGCCTCAACTTGCCAGCTCCATGTTTATTTTTATTATATCAGAAAGTATGAGTGTGTGGATGAGCTAACTCATGCTTTTGAAGCATGATGATGGTCGCCACAGCGGTCGTCTTCCAGATAGAGATTAGATAGAAAATAAAAACTCCAAACTCAAGGAATAAACACTTGACTTTTGCGAGAACAGGTGAACGTCACATAGTGTACCCTGAGACATTATTGCTCTGGACCATAATCAAGTGGACTGATAAGAGATTACCGGCATCTTGTGAAATGTGCCAGTACACAAATAAAAGTGCCGTTTCTGTGTACTGGACAGTACCGGGCCACTTCTAGTTAATAATTGTACTGTAGTGACAGTGATGGTATTTTATGTACACTTAATGTCTCTTATGTGATGTTATTCTTTAACAAACAAGTGCACAATAAAAATTCACTGGGAATTCTAAACAGCACATTGCAATTTATTCAATTATTATCGGAGTATTGATCAGTAATACAGTGAAAATGAGAGGAAATGTTTAAGGTGTGCGCCCCTAAATGTTCTGCTTGCTCTCCTAAAACATTCAGTTATAGGGGGGGCTACTGTGCTCCTAGTAAGAAGTTAGTCTGGTGCCCTGCATACATTGTTCTAAAGGGTTTATGGTCTTAGTTCCTCTTCAGTAGAGCTGCATGTCCACAATGTAAATTTAATTTTACATTTAAATGCAGAGCTGTCAGTCCCACCGTGTGTGATTGACAGCTCTGCATTTCATGTTTGCAAAGTTGCAGTTATAGGTGGATTTGTAGTGGACAAGCTATCAGTATCCATCCCTTCTCTTATAACTATGGTTGTTTCTGGTTTCAAAAACTAACATGGTGTTGCCCAAAATACTAAACTCCTACATTTAAACAGGGGAGTCTAGTGGCAACCCAAATAGTTGACACATCCCAACCTTATGAGAACCTGCCTCTCAAAATGGGTTATGGATTCATATTTTATCTCTGACAAATGGAATGTGAACTATGATGAGGAAGGCATGACAATATTATAGCTATATCATGACATGAGACAAGATATGATCTTAGAATTTTGATATTGTCATATCGTGATCGGGTATTTGTGATGAATTTTCCTGGTTTGAGAATTTTGGAGAAAATCAAGCTCAAAAGTCAAGATTTTGACAATTATTTTGCAACAATTTGTGACTTTGCACTGCCCTCTAGTGGCCTAATATGATTTCACATGAAATATGTCACCTGCTTTGCATGCTACAGCTCCTTATTTTTCCAGTGATCCCCTATATGTCCATATCTACTTTGGACTATAGGAGAAAGTCCATCTCAAATATGAATGCTGACTGAATTCTATTGCAACCATTCCTGAATTTGCACTTCTCCCTACTGGCCGAAACGTGCATTTTTTTTAAGGTGGAATCGAAACTTAATGAAAATCGGAAGCGAATGCTGAAGGTGGCCCTACAGCATCATCATGTCATTGTTCCCAATAGAATGAGTGCGCGAGTTTTTGTTTTTTTATGTTAATATAATGTCAATGTATTAATGATATAAATATAATGATGGTGATGATAACAATAATAATATTAACAGCGATAATAATAATAATATTAATAATAATGATATGATTACAACAATAATGTGTGCTGTGAAAGCAACATTTGTTGAAAAAAACATTGTAGAAATATTTTTTTGAAGTTTGATTATGACAAATAACCATACAGTTAACTGAACAAATGAAATGTACATCTTATAAGATATACTTCTGTACTCTCAGTGTTTGATTTTGCAATGATTTCACGGATGTGTTTTTCTATTGGTGTCTGTTTGTAAGCGCATTCTGCTGAGATATGGCTGTTTCCGGATTTTTTTAAATTTTTCTGCTGTCCCATAATATAAACCTCACAAATGAAGTTCACATCTTAAAAGATTTAGTTCTGTACACTCACTGTTTGATTTTGCAAAGATTTAACTGTTGGGATGTGTTTTTCTATTGGTGTCTGTTTGTGTGCGCATTCAGCTGAGATAAGGCTCTTCCGGATTTTTTTAATTTTTCTGCTGTCCCATAACATAAACCTCACAAATGAAGTTAAGAACTTAAAAGATTTAGTTCTTTACCCTCAGTGTTTAATTTTGCAAAGATTTCACTGTTTGGATGTGTTTTTCTATTGGTGTCTGTTTGTGTGCGCATTCAGCTGAGATAAGGCTGTTTCCGGATTTTTTTAATTTTTCTGCTGTCCCATAACATAAACCTCACAAATGAAGTTAACATCTTAAAAGATTTAGGTCTGTACCCGTCCAATCTGAAGCAGCATCCTGCAATTTGTCTTCTTATGTCATCACTTTTTTTCAAAGGATGTATGTTACAGTATTTTAAATAAAATACACATAATGGAAATATATTGGTACAAAATCTGAAGGAATTTTTCATCATCTCCAGAAAAGAGCATATTTCGTATTTTAAATATGTATTTTTTTTAATACATGTATCAGAAATACTTCCCATCCCTGCTTAGAGACATTACGTGAAGGTTGAAAATTGTGTTGCTTTAAATAAAACCCATAACATGAGAATGTGCTTAAATTGAAGCACAATATATAATGATTATGTATAGAAAATGCACTCTGATTTTCGCAGTTGAAGCACAAGAATCTGGATCTTTACAAAACAAATGTTATCTATCCGCAATTCCTATACTCCTATTCCAAATATGTTTGTGATTTAAACAGCATTTGTCTAGTGTAACATTAGTGATACTTTTGCAGTAGTATATTTATTGTGAGACACAATTATACATTTTTCCCAAATCTGTCCATGCCTCATCCATCTCTTCCTCTCCCTTCTTGTCTTCCTCCTCAGCACATGGAGAAGATCTCCATGCTGGCTTTCCATCCAGTTAAGATGCACAGCTGCTATGAGAAGGTGGTGAACCTGAGCCTTGAGGGTCTGCAGCAACAGTTTGACGTGAGCAGCCCGTCAGTGTTTGTCCAAAGGGCCCAGATCCCCATGAGAGAGGTGAAACCTCAACTACTGACTAAACAGTCTGATATAGGTTATTGGTTAACTGGTTATTGGTTAACTGTTATTGGTTAACTGGTTCCACATGTGATAAATAACATTATCACATTATTTCACGGGATATTCCTATATGAGTCAGTTTGTCTGGTGTTACATGCATGTATGTCACAAAGTTAGGTACAAAACTACAAATTGTGTTTTACTAGATGTTTGAGCAGATCCTTCATCAGAGTCTCGAGTCTCAGGGTACAGAGGAGCTGTGTAAGATCATCCAGCACTGCCAGGACAGAGTCATTAAGGTAATACACAAAGAAAACAGGCTTGTGCATCAAATTATTGCATCACATCTACATTAATATCTAATAATATTACACCTGGCATACTCCAGCCCTGGAAGTGAAACTTTTGGTCTGGCCTTGTTTTAGTGTTAAGGAAAATTCAGGTTCAACTTTATCAATTTATTAATTTTTGAGCAAGAGTCCAGGATACCGGGCTATTGCCCAGCTTAATCCCTTCTGTGCATCGTCCTCTGATATTTTCAAGCCTCAACTTGCCAGCTCCATGTTTATTTTTATTATATCAGAAAGTATGAGTGTGTGGATGAGCTAACTCATGCTTTTGAAGCATGATGATGGTCGCCACAGCGGTCGTCTTCCAGATAGAGATTAGATAGAAAATAAAAACTCCAAACTCAAGGAATAAACACTTGACTTTTGCGAGAACAGGTGAACGTCACATAGTGTACCCTGAGACATTATTGCTCTGGACCATAATCAAGTGGACTGATAAGAGATTACCGGCATCTTGTGAAATGTGCCAGTACACAAATAAAAGTGCCGTTTCTGTGTACTGGACAGTACCGGGCCACTTCTAGTTAATAATTGTACTGTAGTGACAGTGATGGTATTTTATGTACACTTAATGTCTCTTATGTGATGTTATTCTTTAACAAACAAGTGCACAATAAAAATTCACTGGGAATTCTAAACAGCACATTGCAATTTATTCAATTATTATCGGAGTATTGATCAGTAATACAGTGAAAATGAGAGGAAATGTTTAAGGTGTGCGCCCCTAAATGTTCTGCTTGCTCTCCTAAAACATTCAGTTATAGGGGGGGCTACTGTGCTCCTAGTAAAAAGTTAGTCTGGTGCCCTGCATACATTGTTCTAAAGGGTTTATGGTCTTAGTTCCTCTTCAGTAGAGCTGCATGTCCACAATGTAAATTTAATTTTACATTTAAATGCAGAGCTGTCAGTCCCACCGTGTGTGATTGACAGCTCTGCATTTCATGTTTGCAAAGTTGCAGTTATAGGTGGATTTGTAGTGGACAAGCTATCAGTATCCATCCCTTCTCTTATAACTATGGTTGTTTCTGGTTTCAAAAACTAACATGGTGTTGCCCAAAATACTAAACTCCTACATTTAAACAGGGGAGTCTAGTGGCAACCCAAATAGTTGACACATCCCAACCTTATGAGAACCTGCCTCTCAAAATGGGTTATGGATTCATATTTTATCTCTGACAAATGGAATGTGAACTATGATGAGGAAGGCATGACAATATTATAGCTATATCATGACATGAGACAAGATATGATCTTAGAATTTTGATATTGTCATATCGTGATCGGGTATTTGTGATGAATTTTCCTGGTTTGAGAATTTTGGAGAAAATCAAGCTCAAAAGTCAAGATTTTGACAATTATTTTGCAACAATTTGTGACTTTGCACTGCCCTCTAGTGGCCTAATATGATTTCACATGAAATATGTCACCTGCTTTGCATGCTACAGCTCCTTATTTTTCCAGTGATCCCCTATATGTCCATATCTACTTTGGACTATAGGAGAAAGTCCATCTCAAATATGAATGCTGACTGAATTCTATTGCAACCATTCCTGAATTTGCACTTCTCCCTACTGGCCGAAACGTGCATTTTTTTTAAGGTGGAATCGAAACTTAATGAAAATCGGAAGCGAATGCTGAAGGTGGCCCTACAGCATCATCATGTCATTGTTCCCAATAGAATGAGTGCGCGAGTTTTTGTTTTTTTATGTTAATATAATGTCAATGTATTAATGATATAAATATAATGATGGTGATGATAACAATAATAATATTAACAGCGATAATAATAATAATATTAATAATAATGATATGATTAAAACAATAATGCGTGCTGTGAAAGCAACATTTGTTGAAAAAAACATTGTAGAAATATTTTTTTGAAGTTTGATTATGACAAATAACCATACAGTTAACTGAACAAATGAAATGTACATCATATAAGATATACTTCTGTACTCTCAGTGTTTGATTTTGCAATGATTTCACGGATGTGTTTTTCTATTGGTGTCTGTTTGTAAGCGCATTCTGCTGAGATATGGCTGTTTCCGGATTTTTTTAAATTTTTCTGCTGTCCCATAATATTAACCTCACAAATGAAGTTCACATCTTAAAAGATTTAGTTCTGTATCCTCAGTGTTTGATTTTGCAATGGTTTCACTGTTGGGATGTGTTTTTCTACAAGTGTCTGTTTGTGTGCGCATTCAGCTGAGATAAGGCTGTTTACGGATTTTTTTAATTTTTCTGCTGTCCCATAACATAAACTTCACAAATGAAGTTAACATCTTAAAAGATTTAGTTCTGTACACTCACTGTTTGATTTTGCATTGATTTCACTGTTTGGATGTGTTTTTCTATTGGTGTCTGTTTGTGTGCGCATTCAGCTGAGATAAGGCTGTTTCCGGATTTTTTTAAATTTTTCTGCTGTCCCATAATATTAACCTCACAAATGAAGTTCACATCTTAAAAGATTTAGTTCTGTACACTCACTGTTTGATTTTGCAAAGATTTAACTGTTGGGATGTGTTTTTCTATTGGTGTCTGTTTGTGTGCGCATTCAGCTGAGATAAGGCTGTTTACGGATTTTTTTAATTTTTCTTCTGTCCCATAACATAAACCTCACAAATGAAGTTAACATCTTAAAAGATTTAGTTCTGTACCCTCAGTGTTTGATTTTGCAATGATTTCACTGTTGGGATGTGTTTTTCTACAAGTGTCTGTTTGTGTGCGCATTCAGCTGAGATAAGGCTGTTTCCGGATTTTTTTCATTTTTCTGCTGTCCCATAACATAAACCTCACAAATGAACTTAACATCTTATAAGATATACTTCTTTACCCTCAGTGTTTGATTTTGCAATGATTTCACTGTTTGGATGTGTTTTTCTATTGAAGTCTGTTTGTGTGCGCATTCAGCTGAGATAAGGCTGTTTCCGGATTTTTTTAATTTTTCTTCTGTCCCATAACATAAACCTCACAAATGAAGTTAACATCTTAAAAGATTTAGTTCTGTACACTCACTGTTTGATTTTGCAATGATTTCACTGTTGGGATGTGTTTTTCTACAAGTGTCTGTTTGTGTGCGCATTCAGCTGAGATAAGGCTGTTTACGGATTTTTTTCATTTTTCTGCTGTCCCATAACATAAACCTCACAAATGAACTTAACATCTTATAAGATATACTTCTTTACCCTCAGTGTTTGATTTTGCAATGATTTCACTGTTTGGATGTGTTTTTCTATTGAAGTCTGTTTGTGTGCGCATTCAGCTGAGATAAGGCTGTTTCCGGATTTTTTTAATTTTTCTTCTGTCCCATAACATAAACCTCACAAATGAAGTTAACATCTTAAAATATTTAGTTCTGTATCCTCAGTGTTTGATTTTGCAATGGTTTCACTGTTGGGATGTGTTTTTCTACAAGTGTCTGTTTGTGTGCGCATTCAGCTGAGATAAGGCTGTTTACGGATTTTTTTAATTTTTCTGCTGTCCCATAACATAAACCTCACAAATGAAGTTAACATCTTAAAAGATTTAGTTCTGTACACTCACTGTTTGATTTTGCATTGATTTCACTGTTTGGATGTGTTTTTCTATTGGTGTCTGTTTGTGTGCGCATTCAGCTGAGATAAGGCTGTTTCCGGATTTTTTCAAATTTTTCTGCTGTCCCATAATATTAACCTCACAAATGAAGTTCACATCTTAAAAGATTTAGTTCTGTACACTCACTGTTTGATTTTGCAAAGATTTAACTGTTGGGATGTGTTTTTCTATTGGTGTCTGTTTGTGTGCGCATTCAGCTGAGATAAGGCTCTTCCGGATTTTTTTAATTTTTCTGCTGTCCCATAACATAAACCTCACAAATGAAGTTAAGAACTTAAAATATTTAGTTCTGTACCCTCAGTGTTTGATTTTGCAAAGATTTCACTGTTGGGATGTGTTTTTCTATTGGTGTCTGTTTGTGTGCGCATTCAGCTGAGATAAGGCTGTTTCCGGATTTTTTTCATTTTTCTACTTTCCCATAATATAAACCTCACAAATGAACTTAACATATTATAAGATATACTTCTTTACCCTCAGTGTTTAATTTTGCATTGATTTCACTGTTTGGATGTGTTTTTCTATTGGTGTCTGTTTGTGTGCGCATTCAGCTGAGATAAGGCTGTTTACGGATTTCTTTCATTTTTCTGCTGTCCCATAACATAAACCTCACAAATGAAGTTAACATCTTAAAATATTTAGTTCTGTACCCTCAGTGTTTGATTTTGCAATGGTTTCACTGTTGGGATGTGTTTTTCTACAAGTGTCTGTTTGTGTGCGCATTCAGCTGAGATAAGGCTGTTTCCGGATTTTTTTAATTTTTCTGCTGTCCCATAACATAAACCTCACAAATGAAGTTAACATCTTAAAAGATTTAGTTCTGTACACTCACTGTTTGATTTTGCATTGATTTCACTGTTTGGATGTGTTTTTCTATTGGTGTATGTTTGTGTGCGCATACAGCTGAGATAAGGCTGTTTTCGGATTTTTTTCATTTTTCTACTTTCCCATAATATAAACCTAACAAATGAACTTAACATCTTATAAGATATACTTCTTTACCCTCAGTGTTTAATTTTGCAAAGATTTCACTGTTTGGATGTGTTTTTCTACAAGTGTCTGTTTGTGTGCGCATTCAGCTGAGATAAGGCTGTTTACGGATTTTTTTAATTTTTCTGCTGTACCATAACATAAACCTCAAAAATGAAGTTAACATCTTAAAAGATTTAGTTCTGTACACTCACTGTTTGATTTTGCAATGATTTCACTGTTTGGATGTGTTTTTCTATTGGTGTCTGTTTGTGTGCGCATTCAGCTGAGATAAGGCTGTTTACGGATTTTTTTAATTTTTCTGCTGTCCCATAACATAAACCTCACAAATGAAGTTAACATCTTAAAAGATTTAGTTCTGTACACTCACTGTTTGATTTTGCAATGATTTCACTGTTTGGATGTGTTTTTCTATTGGTGTCTGTTTGTGTGCGCATTCAGCTGAGATAAGGCTGTTTACGGATTTTTTTAATTTTTCTGCTGTCCGATAACATAAACCTCACAAATGAAGTTAACATCTTAAAAGATTTAGTTCTGTACCCTCAGTGTTTGATTTTGCAATGATTTCACTGTTGGGATGTGTTTTTCTACAAGTGTCTGTTTGTGTGCGCATTCAGCTGAGATAAGGCTGTTTACGGATTTTTTTCATTTTTCTGCTGTCCCATAACATAAACCTCAAAAATGAACTTAACATCTTATAAGATATACTTCTTTACCCTCAGTGTTTGATTTTGCAATGATTTCACTGTTTGGATGTGTTTTTCTATTGAAGTCTGTTTGTGTGCGCATTCAGCTGAGATAAGGCTGTTTCCGGATTTTTTTAATTTTTCTTCTGTCCCATAACATAAACCTCACAAATGAAGTTAACATCTTAAAATATTTAGTTCTGTATCCTCAGTGTTTGATTTTGCAATGGTTTCACTGTTGGGATGTGTTTTTCTACAAGTGTCTGTTTGTGTGCGCATTCAGCTGAGATAAGGCTGTTTACGGATTTTTTTAATTTTTCTGCTGTCCCATAACATAAACCTTACAAATGAAGTTAACATCTTAAAATATTTAGTTCTGTTTCCTCAGTGTTTGATTTTGCAATGGTTTCACTGTTGGGATGTGTTTTTCTACAAGTGTCTATTTGTGTGCGCATTCAGCTGAGATAAGGCTGTTTACGGATTTTCTTAATTTTTCTGCTGTCCCATAACATAAACCTCACAAATGAAGTTAACATCTTAAAAGATTTAGTTCTGTACCCTCAGTGTTTGATTTTGCAATGATTTCACTGTTGGGATGTGTTTTTCTACAAGTGTCTGTTTGTGTGCGCATTCAGCTGAGATAAGGCTGTTTACGGATGTTTTTAATTTTTCTGCTGTCCCATAACATAAACCTCACAAATGAAGTTAACATCTTAAAAGATTTAGTTCTGTACACTCACTGTTTGATTTTGCATTGATTTCACTGTTTGGATGTGTTTTTCTATTGGTGTCTGTTTGTGTGCGCATTCAGCTGAGATAAGGCTGTTTCCGGATTTTTTTAAATTTTTCTGCTGTCCCATAATATTAACCTCACAAATGAAGTTCACATCTTAAAAGATTTAGTTCTGTACACTCACTGTTTGATTTTGCAAAGATTTAACTGTTGGGATGTGTTTTTCTATTGGTGTCTGTTTGTGTGCGCATTCAGCTGAGATAAGGCTGTTTCCGGATTTTTTTCATTTTTCTACTTTCCCATAATATAAACCTCACAAATGAACTTAACATATTATAAGATATACTTCTTTACCCTCAGTGTTTAATTTTGCATTGATTTCACTGTTTGGATGTGTTTTTCTATTGGTGTCTGTTTGTGTGCGCATTCAGCTGATATAAGGCTGTTTACGGATTTCTTTCATTTTTCTGCTGTCCCATAACATAAACCTCACAAATGAAGTTAACATCTTAAAATATTTAGTTCTGTACCCTCAGTGTTTGATTTTGCAATGGTTTCACTGTTGGGATGTGTTTTTCTACAAGTGTCTGTTTGTGTGCGCATTCAGCTGAGATAAGGCTGTTTCCGGATTTTTTTAATTTTTCTGCTGTCCCATAACATAAACCTCACAAATGAAGTTAACATCTTAAAAGATTTAGTTCTGTACACTCACTGTTTGATTTTGCATTGATTTCACTGTTTGGATGTGTTTTTCTATTGGTGTATGTTTGTGTGCGCATACAGCTGAGATAA